>NW_027394277.1:3770633-4021594 GCF_049309525.1 Garra rufa
TATGAGCATTAAAGCGAGAATTGCAATATAAACTCATGATTAAGGCTTTCTTTCTCAAAAATGGATGATATAAACTAACAATTGTGAGCATTAAAGCGAGAATTGCAATATAAACTCATAATTAAGGCTTTCTTTCTCAAAAATGGATGATATAAACTTACAATTGTGAGCATTAAAGCCAGAATTGCAATATAAACTCATAATTAAGGCTTTCTTTCTCAAAAATGGATGATATAAACTTAAAATTGTGAGCATTAAAGACAGAATTGCAATATAAACTCATATTTCAGGCTTTCTTTCTCAAAAATGCATGATATATTCTCACAATTGTGAGAAATAAAGCCAGAATTGCAAAATCAACTCACAATTCAGGCTTTCTTTCTCAGAAATGGGTGATATATACTCACAATTGTGAGAAATAAAGCTAGAATTGCAATATAAACTCATAATTCAGGCTTTCTTTCTCAAAAATGGATAACATAAACTCACAATTGTTAGAAATAAAGCCAGAATTCAATATTAACTCATAATTCAGGCTTTCTTTCTCAGAAATGGATAACATAAACTCACAATTGTGAGAAATAATGCCAGAATTGCAATATCAACTCATAATTCAGGCTTTCTTTCTCAAAAAATTGATGATATATACACACAATTGTGAGAAATAAAGCCAAAATTGCAATATAAACTCATAATTCAGGCATTCTTTCTCAAAAAATTGATGATATATACTCACATTTGTGAGAAATAAAGCCAGAATGGCAATATAAACTCATAATTCAGGCTTTCTTTCTCAGAAATGGGTGATATATACTCACAATTGTGAGAAATTAAGCCAGAATGGCAATATAAACTCATAATTCAGGCTTTCTTTCTCCATAAACTCACAATTGTGAGAAATTAAGCCAGAATTGCAATTTAAACTCATATTTCAGGCTTTCTTTCTCAAAAATGCATGATATATTCTCACAATTGTGAGAAATAAAGCCAGAATTGCAATATAAACTCACAATTCAGGCTTTCTTTCTCAGAAATGGGTGATATTTACTCACAATTGTGAGAAATAAAGCCAGAATTGCAATATAAACTCATAATTCAGGCTTTCTTTCTCAAAAATGGATGATATAAACTTAAAATTGTGAGCATTAAAGCCAGAATTGCAATATTAACTCATAATTCAGGCTTTCTTTCTCAGAAATTGGTGATATATACTCACAATTGTGAGAAATGAAGCCAGAATTGCAATATGAACTCATAATTCAGGCTTTCTTTCTCAAAAATGCATGATATATTCTCACAATTGTGAGAAATAAAGCCAGAATTCAATATAAACTCATAATTCAGGCTTTCTTTCTCAGAAATGGATAACATAAACTCACAATTGTGAGAAATAAAGCCAGAATTCAATATTAACTAATAATTCAGGCTTTCTTTCTCAGAAATGGATAACATAAACTCACAATTGTGAGAAATAAAGCCAGAATTGCAATATAAACTAATAATTCAGGCTTTCTTTCTCAAAAATGAATGATATAAACTTACAATTGTGAGCATTAAAGCCAGAATTGCAATATAAACTCATAATTAAGGCTTTCTTTCTCAAAAATGGATAACATAAACTCACAATTGTGAGAAATAAAGCCAGAATTGCAATATAAACTAATAATTCAGGCTTTCTTTCTCAGAAATGAATGATATATACTCACAATTGTGAGAAATTAAGCCAGAATTGCAATTTAATCTCATATTTCAGGCTTTCTTTCTCCATAAACTCACAATTGTCAGAAATAAAGCCAGAATTGCAATATAAACTCATAATTCAGGCTTTCTTTGTCAGAAATGGGTGATATATACTCACAATTGTGAGAAATTAAGCCAGAATTGCAATTTAATCTCATATTTCAGGCTTTCTTTCTCCATAAACTCACAATTGTGAGAAATTAAGCCAGAATTGCAATTTAAACTCACAATTCAGGCTTTCTTTCTCAGAAATGGGTGATATATACTCACAATTGTGAGAAATAAAGCCAGAATTGCAATATAAACTCATAATTCAGGCTTTCTTTCTCAAAAATTGGTGATATAAACTCACAATTGTGAGAAATGAAGCCAGAATTGCAATATGAACTCATAATTCAGGCTTTCTTTCTCAAAAATTAATGATATAAACTTACAATTGTGAGCATTAAAGCGAGAATTGCAATATAAACTCATAATTAAGGCTTTCTTTCTCAAAAATGGATGATATAAACTTACAATTGTGAGCATTAAAGCGAGAATTGCAATATAAACTCATAATTAAGGCTTTCTTTCTCAAAAATGGCTGATATAAACTTAAAATTGTGAGCATTAAAGCCAGAATTGCAATATAAACTCATAATTCAGGCTTTCTTTCTCAAAATGGATAACATAAACTCACAATTGTGAGAAATAAAGCCAGAATTCAATATGAACTCATAATTCAGGCTTTCTTTCTCAAAAATTAATGAGATAAACTTACAATTGTGAGCATTAAAGCGAGAATTGCAATATAAACTCATGATTAAGGCTTTCTTTCTCAAAAATGGATGATATAAACTAACAATTGTGAGCATTAAAGCGAGAATTGCAATATAAACTCATAATTAAGGCTTTCTTTCTCAAAAATGGATGATATAAACTTACAATTGTGAGCATTAAAGCCAGAATTGCAATATAAACTCATAATTAAGGCTTTCTTTCTCAAAAATGGATGATATAAACTTAAAATTGTGAGCATTAAAGACAGAATTGCAATATAAACTCATATTTCAGGCTTTCTTTCTCAAAAATGCATGATATATTCTCACAATTGTGAGAAATAAAGCCAGAATTGCAAAATCAACTCACAATTCAGGCTTTCTTTCTCAGAAATGGGTGATATATACTCACAATTGTGAGAAATAAAGCTAGAATTGCAATATAAACTCATAATTCAGGCTTTCTTTCTCAAAAATGGATAACATAAACTCACAATTGTTAGAAATAAAGCCAGAATTCAATATTAACTCATAATTCAGGCTTTCTTTCTCAGAAATGGATAACATAAACTCACAATTGTGAGAAATAATGCCAGAATTGCAATATCAACTCATAATTCAGGCTTTCTTTCTCAAAAAATTGATGATATATACACACAATTGTGAGAAATAAAGCCAAAATTGCAATATAAACTCATAATTCAGGCATTCTTTCTCAAAAAATTGATGATATATACTCACATTTGTGAGAAATAAAGCCAGAATGGCAATATAAACTCATAATTCAGGCTTTCTTTCTCAGAAATGGGTGATATATACTCACAATTGTGAGAAATTAAGCCAGAATTGCAATTTAAACTCATATTTCAGGCTTTCTTTCTCCATAAACTCACAATTGTGAGAAATTAAGCCAGAATTGCAATTTAAACTCATATTTCAGGCTTTCTTTCTCAAAAATGCATGATATATTCTCACAATTGTGAGAAATAAAGCCAGAATTGCAATATAAACTCACAATTCAGGCTTTCTTTCTCAGAAATGGGTGATATTTACTCACAATTGTGAGAAATAAAGCCAGAATTGCAATATAAACTCATAATTCAGGCTTTCTTTCTCAAAAATGGATGATATAAACTTAAAATTGTGAGCATTAAAGCCAGAATTGCAATATTAACTCATAATTCAGGCTTTCTTTCTCAGAAATTGGTGATATATACTCACAATTGTGAGAAATGAAGCCAGAATTGCAATATGAACTCATAATTCAGGCTTTCTTTCTCAAAAATGCATGATATATTCTCACAATTGTGAGAAATAAAGCCAGAATTCAATATAAACTCATAATTCAGGCTTTCTTTCTCAGAAATGGATAACATAAACTCACAATTGTGAGAAATAAAGCCAGAATTCAATATTAACTAATAATTCAGGCTTTCTTTCTCAGAAATGGATAACATAAACTCACAATTGTGAGAAATAAAGCCAGAATTGCAATATAAACTAATAATTCAGGCTTTCTTTCTCAAAAATGAATGATATAAACTTACAATTGTGAGCATTAAAGCCAGAATTGCAATATAAACTCATAATTAAGACTTTCTTTCTCAAAAATGGATAACATAAACTCACAATTGTGAGAAATAAAGCCAGAATTGCAATATAAACTAATAATTCAGGCTTTCTTTCTCAGAAATGAATGATATATACTCACAATTGTCAGAAATAAAGCCAGAATTGCAATATAAACTCATAATTCAGGCTTTTTTTTCTCAGAAATGGGTGATATATACTCACAATTGTGAGAAATTAAGCCAGAATTGCAATTTAAACTCATATTTCAGGCTTTCTTTCTCAAAAATGGATTATATAAACTTAAAATTGTGAGCATTAAAGCCAGAATTGCAATATAAACTCATAATTCAGGCTTTCTTTCTAAAAAAAAAATTTATGATATATACTCACATTTGTGAGAAATAAAGCCAGAATTGCAATATGAACTCATAATTCAGGCTTTCTTTCTCAGAAATGGGTGATATATACTCACAATTGTGAGAAATGAAGCCAGAATTGCAATATGAACTCATAATTCAGGCTTTTTTTCTCAAAAATTAATCATATAAACTTACAATTGTGACAATTAAAGCGAGAATTGCAATATAAACTAATAATTAAGGCTTTCTTTCTCAAAAATGGATGATATAAACTTACTATTGTCAGCATTAAAGCCAGAATTGCAATATAAACTCATAATTAAGGCTTTCTTTCTCAAAAATGGATAACATAAACTCACAATTGTGAGAAATAAAGCCAGAATTGCAATATAAACTAATAATTCAGGCTTTCTTTCTCAGAAATGAATGATATATACTCACAATTGTGAGAAATTAAGCCAGAATTGCAATTTAATCTCATATTTCAGGCTTTCTTTCTCCATAAACTCACAATTGTCAGAAATAAAGCCAGAATTGCAATATAAACTCATAATTCAGGCTTTCTTTGTCAGAAATGGGTGATATATACTCACAATTGTGAGAAATTAAGCCAGAATTGCAATTTAATCTCATATTTCAGGCTTTCTTTCTCCATAAACTCACAATTGTGAGAAATTAAGCCAGAATTGCAATTTAAACTCACAATTCAGGCTTTCTTTCTCAGAAATGGGTGATATATACTCACAATTGTGAGAAATAAAGCCAGAATTGCAATATAAACTCATAATTCAGGCTTTCTTTCTCAAAAATTGGTGATATAAACTCACAATTGTGAGAAATGAAGCCAGAATTGCAATATGAACTCATAATTCAGGCTTTCTTTCTCAAAAATTAATGATATAAACTTACAATTGTGAGCATTAAAGCGAGAATTGCAATATAAACTCATAATTAAGGCTTTCTTTCTCAAAAATGGATGATATAAACTTACAATTGTGAGCATTAAAGCGAGAATTGCAATATAAACTCATAATTAAGGCTTTCTTTCTCAAAAATGGCTGATATAAACTTAAAATTGTGAGCATTAAAGCCAGAATTGCAATATAAACTCATAATTCAGGCTTTCTTTCTCAAAAATGGATAACATAAACTCACAATTTTGAGAAATAAAGCCAGAATTCAATATGAACTCATAATTCAGGCTTTCTTTCTCAAAAATTAATGAGATAAACTTACAATTGTGAGCATTAAAGCGAGAATTGCAATATAAACTCATGATTAAGGCTTTCTTTCTCAAAAATGGATGATATAAACTAACAATTGTGAGCATTAAAGCGAGAATTGCAATATAAACTCATAATTAAGGCTTTCTTTCTCAAAAATGGATGATATAAACTTACAATTGTGAGCATTAAAGCCAGAATTGCAATATAAACTCATAATTAAGGCTTTCTTTCTCAAAAATGGATGATATAAACTTAAAATTGTGAGCATTAAAGACAGAATTGCAATATAAACTCATATTTCAGGCTTTCTTTCTCAAAAATGCATGATATATTCTCACAATTGTGAGAAATAAAGCTAGAATTGCAATATAAACTCATAATTCAGGCTTTCTTTCTCAGAAATGGATAACATAAACTCACAATTGTTAGAAATAAAGCCAGAATTCAATATTAACTCATAATTCAGGCTTTCTTTCTCAGAAATGGATAACATAAACTCACAATTGTGAGAAATAATGCCAGAATTGCAATATTAACTCATAATTCAGGCTTTCTTTCTCAAAAAATTGATGATATATACACACAATTGTGAGAAATAAAGCCAAAATTGCAATATAAACTCATAATTCAGGCATTCTTTCTCAAAAAATTGATGATATATACTCACATTTGTGAGAAATAAAGCCAGAATGGCAATATAAACTCATAATTCAGGCTTTCTTTCTCAGAAATGGGTGATATATACTCACAATTGTGAGAAATTAAGCCAGAATTGCAATTTAAACTCATATTTCAGGCTTTCTTTCTCCATAAACTCACAATTGTGAGAAATTAAGCCAGAATTGCAATTTAAACTCATATTTCAGGCTTTCTTTCTCAAAAATGCATGATATATTCTCACAATTGTGAGAAATAAAGCCAGAATTGCAATATAAACTCACAATTCAGGCTTTCTTTCTCAGAAATGGGTGATATTTACTCACAATTGTGAGCATTAAAGCCAGAATTGCAATATAAACTCATAATTCAGGCTTTCTTTCTCAAAAATGGATAACATAAACTCACAATTTTGAGAAATAAAGCCAGAATTCAATATGAACTCATAATTCAGGCTTTCTTTCTCAAAAATTAATGAGATAAACTTACAATTGTGAGCATTAAAGCGAGAATTGCAATATAAACTCATGATTAAGGCTTTCTTTCTCAAAAATGGATGATATAAACTAACAATTGTGAGCATTAAAGCGAGAATTGCAATATAAACTCATAATTAAGGCTTTCTTTCTCAAAAATGGATGATATAAACTTACAATTGTGAGCATTAAAGCCAGAATTGCAATATAAACTCATAATTAAGGCTTTCTTTCTCAAAAATGGATGATATAAACTTAAAATTGTGAGCATTAAAGACAGAATTGCAATATAAACTCATATTTCAGGCTTTCTTTCTCAAAAATGCATGATATATTCTCACAATTGTGAGAAATAAAGCTAGAATTGCAATATAAACTCATAATTCAGGCTTTCTTTCTCAGAAATGGATAACATAAACTCACAATTGTTAGAAATAAAGCCAGAATTCAATATTAACTCATAATTCAGGCTTTCTTTCTCAGAAATGGATAACATAAACTCACAATTGTGAGAAATAATGCCAGAATTGCAATATTAACTCATAATTCAGGCTTTCTTTCTCAAAAAATTGATGATATATACACACAATTGTGAGAAATAAAGCCAAAATTGCAATATAAACTCATAATTCAGGCATTCTTTCTCAAAAAATTGATGATATATACTCACATTTGTGAGAAATAAAGCCAGAATGGCAATATAAACTCATAATTCAGGCTTTCTTTCTCAGAAATGGGTGATATATACTCACAATTGTGAGAAATTAAGCCAGAATTGCAATTTAAACTCATATTTCAGGCTTTCTTTCTCCATAAACTCACAATTGTGAGAAATTAAGCCAGAATTGCAATTTAAACTCATATTTCAGGCTTTCTTTCTCAAAAATGCATGATATATTCTCACAATTGTGAGAAATAAAGCCAGAATTGCAATATAAACTCACAATTCAGGCTTTCTTTCTCAGAAATGGGTGATATTTACTCACAATTGTGAGAAATAAAGCCAGAATTGCAATATAAACTCATAATTCAGGCTTTCTTTCTCAAAAATGGATGATATAAACTTAAAATTGTGAGCATTAAAGCCAGAATTGCAATATTAACTCATAATTCAGGCTTTCTTTCTCAGAAATTGGTGATATATACTCACAATTGTGAGAAATGAAGCCAGAATTGCAATATGAACTCATAATTCAGGCTTTCTTTCTCAAAAATGCATGATATATTCTCACAATTGTGAGAAATAAAGCCAGAATTCAATATAAACTCATAATTCAGGCTTTCTTTCTCAGAAATGGATAACATAAACTCACAATTGTGAGAAATAAAGCCAGAATTCAATATTAACTAATAATTCAGGCTTTCTTTCTCAGAAATGGATAACATAAACTCACAATTGTGAGAAATAAAGCCAGAATTGCAATATAAACTAATAATTCAGGCTTTCTTTCTCAAAAATGAATGATATAAACTTACAATTGTGAGCATTAAAGCCAGAATTGCAATATAAACTCATAATTAAGGCTTTCTTTCTCAAAAATGGATAACATAAACTCACAATTGTGAGAAATAAAGCCAGAATTGCAATATAAACTAATAATTCAGGCTTTCTTTCTCAGAAATGAATGATATATACTCACAATTGTGAGAAATTAAGCCAGAATTGCAATTTAATCTCATATTTCAGGCTTTCTTTCTCCATAAACTCACAATTGTCAGAAATAAAGCCAGAATTGCAATATAAACTCATAATTCAGGCTTTCTTTGTCAGAAATGGGTGATATATACTCACAATTGTGAGAAATTAAGCCAGAATTGCAATTTAATCTCATATTTCAGGCTTTCTTTCTCCATAAACTCACAATTGTGAGAAATTAAGCCAGAATTGCAATTTAAACTCACAATTCAGGCTTTCTTTCTCAGAAATGGGTGATATATACTCACAATTGTGAGAAATAAAGCCAGAATTGCAATATAAACTCATAATTCAGGCTTTCTTTGTCAGAAATGGGTGATATATACTCACAATTGTGAGAAATTAAGCCAGAATTGCAATTTAATCTCATATTTCAGGCTTTCTTTCTCCATAAACTCACAATTGTGAGAAATTAAGCCAGAATTGCAATTTAAACTCATAATTAAGGCTTTCTTTCTCAAAAATGGATGATATAAACATACAAATGTGAGCATTAAAGCCAGAATTGCAATATAAACTCATAATTAAGGCTTTCTTCCTCAAAAATTAATCATAAAAACTTACAATTGTGACAATTAAAGCGAGAATTGCAATATAAACTCATAATTAAGGCTTTCTTTCTCAAAAATGAATGATATAAACTTACAATTGTGAGCATTAAAGCCAGAATTGCAATATAAACTCATAATTAAGGCTTTCTTTCTAAAAAAAATGGATGATATAAACTTAAAATTGTGAGCATTAAAGCCAGAATTGCAATATAAACTCATAATTCAGGCTTTCTTTCTCAAAAAAAAAAAAAAAATGATAATATATACTCACATTTGTGAGAAAAAAAAGCCAGAATTGCAATATAAACTCATAATTCAGGCTTTCTTTCTCAAAAAATTGATGATATATACTCACATTTGTGAGAAATAAAGCCAGAATTGCAATATGAACTCATAATTCAGGCTTTCTTTCTCAGAAATGAGTGATATATAGTCACAATTGTGAGAAATAAAGCCAGAATTGCAATATAAACTAATAATTCAGGCTTTCTTTCTCAGAAATGGGTGATATATACTCACAATTGTGAGAAATTAAGCCAGAATTGCAATTTAAACTCATATTTCAGGCTTTCTTTCTCAAAAATGCATGATATATTCTCACAATTGTGAGAAATAAAGCCAAAATTGCAATATAAACTCACAATTCAGGCTTTCTTTCTCAAAAATGGATAACATGAACTCACAATTGTGAGAAATAAAGCCAGAATTCAATATTAACTCATAATTCAGGCTTTCTTTCTCAAAAATTGGTGATATATACTCACAATTGTGAGAAATAAAGCCAGAATTGCAATATAAACTCATAATCCAGGCTTTCTTTCTCAAAAATGGATAACAAACTCACAATTGTGAGAAATAAAGCCAGAATTCAATATTAACTCATAATTCAGGCTTTCTTTCTCAGAAATGGATAACATAAACTCACAATTGTGAGAAATAAAGCCAGAATTACAATATAAACTAATAATTCAGGCTTTCTTTCTCAAAAATGAATGATATAAACTTACAATTGTGAGCATTAAAGCCAGAATTGCAATATAAACTCATAATTAAGGCTTTCTTTCTCAAAAATGGATAACATAAACTCACAATTGTGAGAAATAAAGCCAGAATTGCAATATAATCTAATAATTCAGGCTTTCTTTCTCAGAAATGAATGATATATACTCACAATTGTCAGAAATAAAGCCAGAATTGCAATATAAACTCATAATTGAGGCTTTCTTTGTCAGAAATGGGTGATATATACTCACAATTGTGAGAAATTAAGCCAGAATTGCAATTTAATCTCATATTTCAGGCTTTCTTTCTCCATAAACTCACAATTGTGAGAAATAAAGCCAGAATTGCAATATAAACTCATAATTCAGGCTTTCTTTCTCAAAAATTGGTGATATAAACTCACAATTGTGAGAAATGAAGCCAGAATTGCAATATGAACTCATAATTCAGGCTTTCTTTCTCAAAAATTAATGATATAAACTTACAATTGTGAGCATTAAAGCGAGAATTGCAATATAAACTCATAATTAAGGCTTTCTTTCTCAAAAATGAATGATATAAACATACAAATGTGAGCATTAAAGCCAGAATTGCAATATAAACTCATAATTAAGGCTTTCTTCCTCAAAAATTAATCATAAAAACTTACAATTGTGACAATTAAAGCGAGAATTGCAATATAAACTCATAATTAAGGCTTTCTTTCTCAAAAATGAATGATATAAACTTACAATTGTGAGCATTAAAGCCAGAATTGCAATATAAACTCATAATTAAGGCTTTCTTTCTAAAAAAAATGGATGATATAAACTTAAAATTGTGAGCATTAAAGCCAGAATTGCAATATAAACTCATAATTCAGGCTTTCTTTCTCAAAAAAAAAAAAAAAAATGATAATATATACTCACATTTGTGAGAAAAAAAAGCCAGAATTGCAATATAAACTCATAATTCAGGCTTTCTTTCTCAAAAAATTGATGATATATACTCACATTTGTGAGAAATAAAGCCAGAATTGCAATATGAACTCATAATTCAGGCTTTCTTTCTCAGAAATGAGTGATATATACTCACAATTGTGAGAAATAAAGCCAGAATTGCAATATAAACTAATAATTCAGGCTTTCTTTCTCAGAAATGGGTGATATATACTCACAATTGTGAGAAATTAAGCCAGAATTGCAATTTAAACTCATATTTCAGGCTTTCTTTCTCAAAAATGCATGATATATTCTCACAATTGTGAGAAATAAAGCCAAAATTGCAATATAAACTCACAATTCAGGCTTTCTTTCTCAAAAATGGATAACATGAACTCACAATTGTGAGAAATAAAGCCAGAATTCAATATTAACTCATAATTCAGGCTTTCTTTCTCAAAAATTGGTGATATATACTCACAATTGTGAGAAATAAAGCCAGAATTGCAATATAAACTCATAATCCAGGCTTTCTTTCTCAAAAATGGATAACATAAACTCACAATTGTGAGAAATAAAGCCAGAATTACAATATAAACTAATAATTCAGGCTTTCTTTCTCAAAAATGAATGATATAAACTTACAATTGTGAGCATTAAAGCCAGAATTGCAATATAAACTCATAATTAAGGCTTTCTTTCTCAAAAATGGATAACATAAACTCACAATTGTGAGAAATAAAGCCAGAATTGCAATATAATCTAATAATTCAGGCTTTCTTTCTCAGAAATGAATGATATATACTCACAATTGTCAGAAATAAAGCCAGAATTGCAATATAAACTCATAATTGAGGCTTTCTTTGTCAGAAATGGGTGATATATACTCACAATTGTGAGAAATTAAGCCAGAATTGCAATTTAATCTCATATTTCAGGCTTTCTTTCTCCATAAACTCACAATTGTGAGAAATAAAGCCAGAATTGCAATATAAACTCATAATTCAGGCTTTCTTTCTCAAAAATTGGTGATATAAACTCACAATTGTGAGAAATGAAGCCAGAATTGCAATATGAACTCATAATTCAGGCTTTCTTTCTCAAAAATTAATGATATAAACTTACAATTGTGAGCATTAAAGCGAGAATTGCAATATAAACTCATAATTAAGGCTTTCTTTCTCAAAAATGGATGATATAAACTTACAATTGTGAGCATTAAAGCGAGAATTGCAATATAAACTCATAATTAAGGCTTTCTTTCTCAAAAATGGCTGATATAAACTTAAAATTGTGAGCATTAAAGCCAGAATTGCAATATTAACTCATAATTCAGGCTTTCTTTCTCAGAAATTGGTGATATATACTCACAATTGTGAGAAATGAAGCCAGAATTGCAATATGAACTCATAATTCAGGCTTTCTTTCTCAAAAATTAATGATATAAACGTACAATTGTGAGCATTAAAGCAAGAATTGCAATATAAACTCATAATTAAGGCTTTCTTTCTCAAAAATGTATGATATAAACTTAAAATTGTGAGCATTAAAGCCAGAATTCAATATTAACTCATAATTAAGGCTTTCTTTCTCAAAAATGGATAACATAAACTTTCAATTGTGAGCATTAAAGCCAGAATTGCAATATAAACTCATAATTAAGGCTTTCTTTCTCAAAAATGGATAACATAAACTCACAATTGTGAGAAATAAAGCCAGAATTGCAATATAAACTAATAATTCAGGCTTTCTTTCTCAGAAATGAATGATATATACTTACAATTGTGAGAAATTAAGCCAGAATTGCAATTTAATCTCATATTTCAGGCTTTCTTTCTCCATAAACTCACAATTGTCAGAAATAAAGCCAGAATTGCAATATAAACTCATAATTCAGGCTTTCTTTGTCAGAAATGGGTGATATATACTCACAATTGTGAGAAATTAAGCCAGAATTGCAATTTAATCTCATATTTCAGGCTTTCTTTCTCCATAAACTCACAATTGTGAGAAATTAAGCCAGAATTGCAATTTAAACTCACAATTCAGGCTTTCTTTCTCAGAAATGGGTGATATATACTCACAATTGTGAGAAATAAAGCCAGAATTGCAATATAAACTCATAATTCAGGCTTTCTTTCTCAAAAATTGGTGATATAAACTCACAATTGTGAGAAATGAAGCCAGAATTGCAATATGAACTCATAATTCAGGCTTTCTTTCTCAAAAATTAATGATATAAACTTACAATTGTGAGCATTAAAGCGAGAATTGCAATATAAACTCATAATTAAGGCTTTCTTTCTCAAAAATGGATGATATAAACTTACAATTGTGAGCATTAAAGCGAGAATTGCAATATAAACTCATAATTAAGGCTTTCTTTCTCAAAAATGGCTGATATAAACTTAAAATTGTGAGCATTAAAGCCAGAATTGCAATATAAACTCATAATTCAGGCTTTCTTTCTCAAAAATGGATAACATAAACTCACAATTGTGAGAAATAAAGCCAGAATTCAATATGAACTCATAATTCAGGCTTTCTTTCTCAAAAATTAATGAGATAAACTTACAATTGTGAGCATTAAAGCGAGAATTGCAATATAAACTCATGATTAAGGCTTTCTTTCTCAAAAATGGATGATATAAACTAACAATTGTGAGCATTAAAGCGAGAATTGCAATATAAACTCATAATTAAGGCTTTCTTTCTCAAAAATGGATGATATAAACTTACAATTGTGAGCATTAAAGCCAGAATTGCAATATAAACTCATAATTAAGGCTTTCTTTCTCAAAAATGGATGATATAAACTTAAAATTGTGAGCATTAAAGACAGAATTGCAATATAAACTCATATTTCAGGCTTTCTTTCTCAAAAATGCATGATATATTCTCACAATTGTGAGAAATAAAGCCAGAATTGCAAAATCAACTCACAATTCAGGCTTTCTTTCTCAGAAATGGGTGATATATACTCACAATTGTGAGAAATAAAGCTAGAATTGCAATATAAACTCATAATTCAGGCTTTCTTTCTCAAAAATGGATAACATAAACTCACAATTGTTAGAAATAAAGCCAGAATTCAATATTAACTCATAATTCAGGCTTTCTTTCTCAGAAATGGATAACATAAACTCACAATTGTGAGAAATAATGCCAGAATTGCAATATCAACTCATAATTCAGGCTTTCTTTCTCAAAAAATTGATGATATATACACACAATTGTGAGAAATAAAGCCAAAATTGCAATATAAACTCATAATTCAGGCATTCTTTCTCAAAAAATTGATGATATATACTCACATTTGTGAGAAATAAAGCCAGAATGGCAATATAAACTCATAATTCAGGCTTTCTTTCTCAGAAATGGGTGATATATACTCACAATTGTGAGAAATTAAGCCAGAATGGCAATATAAACTCATAATTCAGGCTTTCTTTCTCCATAAACTCACAATTGTGAGAAATTAAGCCAGAATTGCAATTTAAACTCATATTTCAGGCTTTCTTTCTCAAAAATGCATGATATATTCTCACAATTGTGAGAAATAAAGCCAGAATTGCAATATAAACTCATAATTCAGGCTTTCTTTCTCAGAAATTGGTGATATATACTCACAATTGTGAGAAATGAAGCCAGAATTGCAATATGAACTCATAATTCAGGCTTTCTTTCTCAAAAATGCATGATATATTCTCACAATTGTGAGAAATAAAGCCAGAATTCAATATAAACTCATAATTCAGGCTTTCTTTCTCAGAAATGGATAACATAAACTCACAATTGTGAGAAATAAAGCCAGAATTCAATATTAACTAATAATTCAGGCTTTCTTTCTCAGAAATGGATAACATAAACTCACAATTGTGAGAAATAAAGCCAGAATTGCAATATAAACTAATAATTCAGGCTTTCTTTCTCAAAAATGAATGATATAAACTTACAATTGTGAGCATTAAAGCCAGAATTGCAATATAAACTCATAATTAAGGCTTTCTTTCTCAAAAATGGATAACATAAACTCACAATTGTGAGAAATAAAGCCAGAATTGCAATATAAACTAATAATTCAGGCTTTCTTTCTCAGAAATGAATGATATATACTCACAATTGTGAGAAATTAAGCCAGAATTGCAATTTAATCTCATATTTCAGGCTTTCTTTCTCCATAAACTCACAATTGTCAGAAATAAAGCCAGAATTGCAATATAAACTCATAATTCAGGCTTTCTTTGTCAGAAATGGGTGATATATACTCACAATTGTGAGAAATTAAGCCAGAATTGCAATTTAATCTCATATTTCAGGCTTTCTTTCTCCATAAACTCACAATTGTGAGAAATTAAGCCAGAATTGCAATTTAAACTCACAATTCAGGCTTTCTTTCTCAGAAATGGGTGATATATACTCACAATTGTGAGAAATAAAGCCAGAATTGCAATATAAACTCATAATTCAGGCTTTCTTTCTCAAAAATTGGTGATATAAACTCACAATTGTGAGAAATGAAGCCAGAATTGCAATATGAACTCATAATTCAGGCTTTCTTTCTCAAAAATTAATGATATAAACTTACAATTGTGAGCATTAAAGCGAGAATTGCAATATAAACTCATAATTAAGGCTTTCTTTCTCAAAAATGGATGATATAAACTTACAATTGTGAGCATTAAAGCGAGAATTGCAATATAAACTCATAATTAAGGCTTTCTTTCTCAAAAATGGCTGATATAAACTTAAAATTGTGAGCATTAAAGCCAGAATTGCAATATAAACTCATAATTCAGGCTTTCTTTCTCAAAAATGGATAACATAAACTCACAATTGTGAGAAATAAAGCCAGAATTCAATATGAACTCATAATTCAGGCTTTCTTTCTCAAAAATTAATGAGATAAACTTACAATTGTGAGCATTAAAGCGAGAATTGCAATATAAACTCATGATTAAGGCTTTCTTTCTCAAAAATGGATGATATAAACTAACAATTGTGAGCATTAAAGCGAGAATTGCAATATAAACTCATAATTAAGGCTTTCTTTCTCAAAAATGGATGATATAAACTTACAATTGTGAGCATTAAAGCCAGAATTGCAATATAAACTCATAATTAAGGCTTTCTTTCTCAAAAATGGATGATATAAACTTAAAATTGTGAGCATTAAAGACAGAATTGCAATATAAACTCATATTTCAGGCTTTCTTTCTCAAAAATGCATGATATATTCTCACAATTGTGAGAAATAAAGCCAGAATTGCAAAATCAACTCACAATTCAGGCTTTCTTTCTCAGAAATGGGTGATATATACTCACAATTGTGAGAAATAAAGCTAGAATTGCAATATAAACTCATAATTCAGGCTTTCTTTCTCAAAAATGGGTAACATAAACTCACAATTGTTAGAAATAAAGCCAGAATTCAATATTAACTCATAATTCAGGCTTTCTTTCTCAGAAATGGATAACATAAACTCACAATTGTGAGAAATAATGCCAGAATTGCAATATCAACTCATAATTCAGGCTTTCTTTCTCAAAAAATTGATGATATATACACACAATTGTGAGAAATAAAGCCAAAATTGCAATATAAACTCATAATTCAGGCATTCTTTCTCAAAAAATTGATGATATATACTCACATTTGTGAGAAATAAAGCCAGAATGGCAATATAAACTCATAATTCAGGCTTTCTTTCTCAGAAATGGGTGATATATACTCACAATTGTGAGAAATTAAGCCAGAATTGCAATTTAAACTCATATTTCAGGCTTTCTTTCTCCATAAACTCACAATTGTGAGAAATTAAGCCAGAATTGCAATTTAAACTCATATTTCAGGCTTTCTTTCTCAAAAATGCATGATATATTCTCACAATTGTGAGAAATAAAGCCAGAATTGCAATATAAACTCACAATTCAGGCTTTCTTTCTCAGAAATGGGTGATATTTACTCACAATTGTGAGAAATAAAGCCAGAATTGCAATATAAACTCATAATTCAGGCTTTCTTTCTCAAAAATGCATGATATATTCTCACAATTGTGAGAAATAAAGCCAGAATTCAATATAAACTCATAATTCAGGCTTTCTTTCTCAGAAATGGATAACATAAACTCACAATTGTGAGAAATAAAGCCAGAATTCAATATTAACTAATAATTCAGGCTTTCTTTCTCAGAAATGGATAACATAAACTCACAATTGTGAGAAATAAAGCCAGAATTGCAATATAAACTAATAATTCAGGCTTTCTTTCTCAAAAATGAATGATATAAACTTACAATTGTGAGCATTAAAGCCAGAATTGCAATATAAACTCATAATTAAGGCTTTCTTTCTCAAAAATGGATAACATAAACTCACAATTGTGAGAAATAAAGCCAGAATTGCAATATAAACTAATAATTCAGGCTTTCTTTCTCAGAAATGAATGATATATACTCACAATTGTGAGAAATTAAGCCAGAATTGCAATTTAATCTCATATTTCAGGCTTTCTTTCTCCATAAACTCACAATTGTCAGAAATAAAGCCAGAATTGCAATATAAACTCATAATTCAGGCTTTCTTTGTCAGAAATGGGTGATATATACTCACAATTGTGAGAAATTAAGCCAGAATTGCAATTTAATCTCATATTTCAGGCTTTCTTTCTCCATAAACTCACAATTGTGAGAAATTAAGCCAGAATTGCAATTTAAACTCACAATTCAGGCTTTCTTTCTCAGAAATGGGTGATATATACTCACAATTGTGAGAAATAAAGCCAGAATTGCAATATGAACTCATAATTCAGGCTTTCTTTCTCAAAAATTAATGATATAAACTTACAATTGTGAGCATTAAAGCGAGAATTGCAATATAAACTCATAATTAAGGCTTTCTTTCTCAAAAATGGATGATATAAACTTACAATTGTGAGCATTAAAGCGAGAATTGCAATATAAACTCATAATTAAGGCTTTCTTTCTCAAAAATGGCTGATATAAACTTAAAATTGTGAGCATTAAAGCCAGAATTGCAATATAAACTCATAATTCAGGCTTTCTTTCTCAAAAATGGATAACATAAACTCACAATTGTGAGAAATAAAGCCAGAATTCAATATGAACTCATAATTCAGGCTTTCTTTCTCAAAAATTAATGAGATAAACTTACAATTGTGAGCATTAAAGCGAGAATTGCAATATAAACTCATGATTAAGGCTTTCTTTCTCAAAAATGGATGATATAAACTAACAATTGTGAGCATTAAAGCGAGAATTGCAATATAAACTCATAATTAAGGCTTTCTTTCTCAAAAATGGATGATATAAACTTACAATTGTGAGCATTAAAGCCAGAATTGCAATATAAACTCATAATTAAGGCTTTCTTTCTCAAAAATGGATGATATAAACTTAAAATTGTGAGCATTAAAGACAGAATTGCAATATAAACTCATATTTCAGGCTTTCTTTCTCAAAAATGCATGATATATTCTCACAATTGTGAGAAATAAAGCCAGAATTGCAAAATCAACTCACAATTCAGGCTTTCTTTCTCAGAAATGGGTGATATATACTCACAATTGTGAGAAATAAAGCTAGAATTGCAATATAAACTCATAATTCAGGCTTTCTTTCTCAAAAATGGATAACATAAACTCACAATTGTTAGAAATAAAGCCAGAATTCAATATTAACTCATAATTCAGGCTTTCTTTCTCAGAAATGGATAACATATACTCACAATTGTGAGAAATAATGCCAGAATTGCAATATCAACTCATAATTCAGGCTTTCTTTCTCAAAAAATTGATGATATATACACACAATTGTGAGAAATAAAGCCATAATTGCAATATAAACTCATAATTCAGGCATTCTTTCTCAAAAAATTGATGATATATACTCACATTTGTGAGAAATAAAGCCAGAATGGCAATATAAACTCATAATTCAGGCTTTCTTTCTCAGAAATGGGTGATATATACTCACAATTGTGAGAAATTAAGCCAGAATTGCAATTTAAACTCATATTTCAGGCTTTCTTTCTCCATAAACTCACAATTGTGAGAAATTAAGCCAGAATTGCAATTTAAACTCATATTTCAGGCTTTCTTTCTCAAAAATGCATGATATATTCTCACAATTGTGAGAAATAAAGCCAGAATTGCAATATAAACTCACAATTCAGGCTTTCTTTCTCAGAAATGGGTGATATTTACTCACAATTGTGAGAAATAAAGCCAGAATTGCAATATAAACTCATAATTCAGGCTTTCTTTCTCAAAAATGGATGATATAAACTTAAAATTGTGAGCATTAAAGCCAGAATTGCAATATTAACTCATAATTCAGGCTTTCTTTCTCAGAAATTGGTGATATATACTCACAATTGTGAGAAATGAAGCCAGAATTGCAATATGAACTCATAATTCAGGCTTTCTTTCTCAAAAATGCATGATATATTCTCACAATTGTGAGAAATAAAGCCAGAATTCAATATAAACTCATAATTCAGGCTTTCTTTCTCAGAAATGGATAACATAAACTCACAATTGTGAGAAATAAAGCCAGAATTCAATATTAACTAATAATTCAGGCTTTCTTTCTCAGAAATGGATAACATAAACTCACAATTGTGAGAAATAAAGCCAGAATTGCAATATAAACTAATAATTCAGGCTTTCTTTCTCAAAAATGAATGATATAAACTTACAATTGTGAGCATTAAAGCCAGAATTGCAATATAAACTCATAATTAAGACTTTCTTTCTCAAAAATGGATAACATAAACTCACAATTGTGAGAAATAAAGCCAGAATTGCAATATAAACTAATAATTCAGGCTTTCTTTCTCAGAAATGAATGATATATACTCACAATTGTCAGAAATAAAGCCAGAATTGCAATATAAACTCATAATTCAGGCTTTTTTTTCTCAGAAATGGGTGATATATACTCACAATTGTGAGAAATTAAGCCAGAATTGCAATTTAAACTCATATTTCAGGCTTTCTTTCTCAAAAATGGATTATATAAACTTAAAATTGTGAGCATTAAAGCCAGAATTGCAATATTAACTCATAATTCAGGCTTTCTTTCTCAGAAATTGGTGATATATACTCACAATTGTGAGAAATGAAGCCAGAATTGCAATATGAACTCATAATTCAGGCTTTCTTTCTCAAAAATGCATGATATATTCTCACAATTGTGAGAAATAAAGCCAGAATTCAATATAAACTCATAATTCAGGCTTTCTTTCTAAAAAAAAAATTTATGATATATACTCACATTTGTGAGAAATAAAGCCAGAATTGCAATATGAACTCATAATTCAGGCTTTCTTTCTCAGAAATGGGTGATATATACTCACAATTGTGAGAAATTAAGCCAGAATGGCAATATAAACTCATAATTCAGGCTTTCTTTCTCAGAAATGGGTGATATATACTCACAATTGTGAGAAATTAAGCCAGAATTGCAATTTAAACTCATATTTCAGGCTTTCTTTCTCCATAAACTCACAATTGTGAGAAATAAAGCCAGAATTGCAATATAAACTAATAATTCAGGCTTTCTTTCTCAGAAATTGGTGATATATACTCACAATTGTGAGAAATTAAGCCAGAATTGCAATTTAAACTCATATTTCAGGCTTTCTTTCTCAAAAATGCATGATATATTCTCACAATTGTGAGAAATAAAGCCAGAATTGCAATATAAACTCACAATTCAGGCTTTCTTTCTCAGAAATGGGTGATATATACTCACAATTGTGAGAAATAAAGCCAGAATTGCAATATAAACTCATAATTCAGGCTTTCTTTCTCAAAAATTAATCATATAAACTTACAATTGTGACAATTAAAGCGAGAATTGCAATATAAACTCATAATTAAGGCTTTCTTTCTCAAAAATGGATGATATAAACTTACAATTGTGAGCATTAAAGCCAGAATTGCAATATAAACTCATAATTAAGGCTTTCTTTCTCAAAAATGGATGATATAAACTTAAAATTGTGAGCATTAAAGACAGAATTGCAATATAAACTCATATTTCAGGCTTTCTTTCTCAAAAATGCATGATATATTCTCACAATTGTGAGAAATAAAGCTAGAATTGCAATATAAACTCATAATTCAGGCTTTCTTTCTCAAAAATGGATAACATAAACTCACAATTGTTAGAAATAAAGCCAGAATTCAATATTAACTCATAATTCAGGCTTTCTTTCTCAGAAATGGATAACATAAACTCACAATTGTGAGAAATAATGCCAGAATTGCAATATCAACTCATAATTCAGGCTTTCTTTCTCAAAAAATTGATGATATATACACACAATTGTGAGAAATAAAGCCAAAATTGCAATATAAACTCATAATTCAGGCATTCTTTCTCAAAAAATTGATGATATATACTCACATTTGTGAGAAATAAAGCCAGAATGGCAATATAAACTCATAATTCAGGCTTTCTTTCTCAGAAATGGGTGATATATACTCACAATTGTGAGAAATTAAGCCAGAATTGCAATTTAAACTCATATTTCAGGCTTTCTTTCTCAAAAATGCATGATATATTCTCACAATTGTGAGAAATAAAGCCAGAATTGCAATATAAACTCACAATTCAGGCTTTCTTTCTCAGAAATGGGTGATATTTACTCACAATTGTGAGAAATAAAGCCAGAATTGCAATATAAACTCATAATTCAGGCTTTCTTTCTCAAAAATGGATGATATAAACTTAAAATTGTGAGCATTAAAGCCAGAATTGCAATATTAACTCATAATTCAGGCTTTCTTTCTCAGAAATTGGTGATATATACTCACAATTGTGAGAAATGAAGCCAGAATTGCAATATGAACTCATAATTCAGGCTTTCTTTCTCAAAAATGCATGATATATTCTCACAATTGTGAGAAATAAAGCCAGAATTCAATATAAACTCATAATTCAGGCTTTCTTTCTCAGAAATGGATAACATAAACTCACAATTGTGAGAAATAAAGCCAGAATTCAATATTAACTAATAATTCAGGCTTTCTTTCTCAGAAATGGATAACATAAACTCACAATTGTGAGAAATAAAGCCAGAATTGCAATATAAACTAATAATTCAGGCTTTCTTTCTCAAAAATGAATGATATAAACTTACAATTGTGAGCATTAAAGCCAGAATTGCAATATAAACTCATAATTAAGGCTTTCTTTCTCAAAAATGGATAACATAAACTCACAATTGTGAGAAATAAAGCCAGAATTGCAATATAAACTAATAATTCAGGCTTTCTTTCTCAGAAATGAATGATATATACTCACAATTGTGAGAAATTAAGCCAGAATTGCAATTTAATCTCATATTTCAGGCTTTCTTTCTCCATAAACTCACAATTGTCAGAAATAAAGCCAGAATTGCAATATAAACTCATAATTCAGGCTTTCTTTGTCAGAAATGGGTGATATATACTCACAATTGTGAGAAATTAAGCCAGAATTGCAATTTAATCTCATATTTCAGGCTTTCTTTCTCCATAAACTCACAATTGTGAGAAATTAAGCCAGAATTGCAATTTAAACTCACAATTCAGGCTTTCTTTCTCAGAAATGGGTGATATATACTCACAATTGTGAGAAATAAAGCCAGAATTGCAATATAAACTCATAATTCAGGCTTTCTTTGTCAGAAATGGGTGATATATACTCACAATTGTGAGAAATTAAGCCAGAATTGCAATTTAATCTCATATTTCAGGCTTTCTTTCTCCATAAACTCACAATTGTGAGAAATTAAGCCAGAATTGCAATTTAAACTCATAATTAAGGCTTTCTTTCTCAAAAATGGATGATATAAACATACAAATGTGAGCATTAAAGCCAGAATTGCAATATAAACTCATAATTAAGGCTTTCTTCCTCAAAAATTAATCATAAAAACTTACAATTGTGACAATTAAAGCGAGAATTGCAATATAAACTCATAATTAAGGCTTTCTTTCTCAAAAATGAATGATATAAACTTACAATTGTGAGCATTAAAGCCAGAATTGCAATATAAACTCATAATTAAGGCTTTCTTTCTAAAAAAAATGGATGATATAAACTTAAAATTGTGAGCATTAAAGCCAGAATTGCAATATAAACTCATAATTCAGGCTTTCTTTCTCAAAAAAAAAAAAAAATGATAATATATACTCACATTTGTGAGAAAAAAAAGCCAGAATTGCAATATAAACTCATAATTCAGGCTTTCTTTCTCAAAAAATTGATGATATATACTCACATTTGTGAGAAATAAAGCCAGAATTGCAATATGAACTCATAATTCAGGCTTTCTTTCTCAGAAATGAGTGATATATAGTCACAATTGTGAGAAATAAAGCCAGAATTGCAATATAAACTAATAATTCAGGCTTTCTTTCTCAGAAATGGGTGATATATACTCACAATTGTGAGAAATTAAGCCAGAATTGCAATTTAAACTCATATTTCAGGCTTTCTTTCTCAAAAATGCATGATATATTCTCACAATTGTGAGAAATAAAGCCAAAATTGCAATATAAACTCACAATTCAGGCTTTCTTTCTCAAAAATGGATAACATGAACTCACAATCGTGAGAAATAAAGCCAGAATTCAATATTAACTCATAATTCAGGCTTTCTTTCTCAAAAATTGGTGATATATACTCACAATTGTGAGAAATAAAGCCAGAATTGCAATATAAACTCATAATCCAGGCTTTCTTTCTCAAAAATGGATAACAAACTCACAATTGTGAGAAATAAAGCCAGAATTCAATATTAACTCATAATTCAGGCTTTCTTTCTCAGAAATGGATAACATAAACTCACAATTGTGAGAAATAAAGCCAGAATTACAATATAAACTAATAATTCAGGCTTTCTTTCTCAAAAATGAATGATATAAACTTACAATTGTGAGCATTAAAGCCAGAATTGCAATATAAACTCATAATTAAGGCTTTCTTTCTCAAAAATGGATAACATAAACTCACAATTGTGAGAAATAAAGCCAGAATTGCAATATAATCTAATAATTCAGGCTTTCTTTCTCAGAAATGAATGATATATACTCACAATTGTCAGAAATAAAGCCAGAATTGCAATATAAACTCATAATTGAGGCTTTCTTTGTCAGAAATGGGTGATATATACTCACAATTGTGAGAAATTAAGCCAGAATTGCAATTTAATCTCATATTTCAGGCTTTCTTTCTCCATAAACTCACAATTGTGAGAAATAAAGCCAGAATTGCAATATAAACTCATAATTCAGGCTTTCTTTCTCAAAAATTAATGATATAAACTTACAATTGTGAGCATTAAAGCGAGAATTGCAATATAAACTCATAATTAAGGCTTTCTTTCTCAAAAATGAATGATATAAACATACAAATGTGAGCATTAAAGCCAGAATTGCAATATAAACTCATAATTAAGGCTTTCTTCCTCAAAAATTAATCATAAAAACTTACAATTGTGACAATTAAAGCGAGAATTGCAATATAAACTCATAATTAAGGCTTTCTTTCTCAAAAATGAATGATATAAACTTACAATTGTGAGCATTAAAGCCAGAATTGCAATATAAACTCATAATTAAGGCTTTCTTTCTAAAAAAAATGGATGATATAAACTTAAAATTGTGAGCATTAAAGCCAGAATTGCAATATAAACTCATAATTCAGGCTTTCTTTCTCAAAAAAAAAAAAAAAAATGATAATATATACTCACATTTGTGAGAAAAAAAAGCCAGAATTGCAATATAAACTCATAATTCAGGCTTTCTTTCTCAAAAAATTGATGATATATACTCACATTTGTGAGAAATAAAGCCAGAATTGCAATATGAACTCATAATTCAGGCTTTCTTTCTCAGAAATGAGTGATATATACTCACAATTGTGAGAAATAAAGCCAGAATTGCAATATAAACTAATAATTCAGGCTTTCTTTCTCAGAAATGGGTGATATATACTCACAATTGTGAGAAATTAAGCCAGAATTGCAATTTAAACTCATATTTCAGGCTTTCTTTCTCAAAAATGCATGATATATTCTCACAATTGTGAGAAATAAAGCCAAAATTGCAATATAAACTCACAATTCAGGCTTTCTTTCTCAAAAATGGATAACATGAACTCACAATTGTGAGAAATAAAGCCAGAATTCAATATTAACTCATAATTCAGGCTTTCTTTCTCAAAAATTGGTGATATATACTCACAATTGTGAGAAATAAAGCCAGAATTGCAATATAAACTCATAATCCAGGCTTTCTTTCTCAAAAATGGATAACATAAACTCACAATTGTGAGAAATAAAGCCAGAATTACAATATAAACTAATAATTCAGGCTTTCTTTCTCAAAAATGAATGATATAAACTTACAATTGTGAGCATTAAAGCCAGAATTGCAATATAAACTCATAATTAAGGCTTTCTTTCTCAAAAATGGATAACATAAACTCACAATTGTGAGAAATAAAGCCAGAATTGCAATATAATCTAATAATTCAGGCTTTCTTTCTCAGAAATGGATAACATAAACTCACAATTGTGAGAAATAAAGCCAGAATTCAATATTAACTAATAATTCAGGCTTTCTTTCTCAGAAATGGATAACATAAACTCACAATTGTGAGAAATAAAGCCAGAATTGCAATATAAACTAATAATTCAGGCTTTCTTTCTCAAAAATGAATGATATAAACTTACAATTGTGAGCATTAAAGCCAGAATTGCAATATAAACTCATAATTAAGACTTTCTTTCTCAAAAATGGATAACATAAACTCACAATTGTGAGAAATAAAGCCAGAATTGCAATATAAACTAATAATTCAGGCTTTCTTTCTCAGAAATGAATGATATATACTCACAATTGTCAGAAATAAAGCCAGAATTGCAATATAAACTCATAATTCAGGCTTTTTTTTCTCAGAAATGGGTGATATATACTCACAATTGTGAGAAATTAAGCCAGAATTGCAATTTAAACTCATATTTCAGGCTTTCTTTCTCAAAAATGGATTATATAAACTTAAAATTGTGAGCATTAAAGCCAGAATTGCAATATTAACTCATAATTCAGGCTTTCTTTCTCAGAAATTGGTGATATATACTCACAATTGTGAGAAATGAAGCCAGAATTGCAATATGAACTCATAATTCAGGCTTTCTTTCTCAAAAATGCATGATATATTCTCACAATTGTGAGAAATAAAGCCAGAATTCAATATAAACTCATAATTCAGGCTTTCTTTCTAAAAAAAAAATTTATGATATATACTCACATTTGTGAGAAATAAAGCCAGAATTGCAATATGAACTCATAATTCAGGCTTTCTTTCTCAGAAATGGGTGATATATACTCACAATTGTGAGAAATTAAGCCAGAATGGCAATATAAACTCATAATTCAGGCTTTCTTTCTCAGAAATGGGTGATATATACTCACAATTGTGAGAAATTAAGCCAGAATTGCAATTTAAACTCATATTTCAGGCTTTCTTTCTCCATAAACTCACAATTGTGAGAAATAAAGCCAGAATTGCAATATAAACTAATAATTCAGGCTTTCTTTCTCAGAAATTGGTGATATATACTCACAATTGTGAGAAATTAAGCCAGAATTGCAATTTAAACTCATATTTCAGGCTTTCTTTCTCAAAAATGCATGATATATTCTCACAATTGTGAGAAATAAAGCCAGAATTGCAATATAAACTCACAATTCAGGCTTTCTTTCTCAGAAATGGGTGATATATACTCACAATTGTGAGAAATAAAGCCAGAATTGCAATATAAACTCATAATTCAGGCTTTCTTTCTCAAAAATTAATCATATAAACTTACAATTGTGACAATTAAAGCGAGAATTGCAATATAAACTCATAATTAAGGCTTTCTTTCTCAAAAATGGATGATATAAACTTACAATTGTGAGCATTAAAGCCAGAATTGCAATATAAACTCATAATTAAGGCTTTCTTTCTCAAAAATGGATGATATAAACTTAAAATTGTGAGCATTAAAGACAGAATTGCAATATAAACTCATATTTCAGGCTTTCTTTCTCAAAAATGCATGATATATTCTCACAATTGTGAGAAATAAAGCTAGAATTGCAATATAAACTCATAATTCAGGCTTTCTTTCTCAAAAATGGATAACATAAACTCACAATTGTTAGAAATAAAGCCAGAATTCAATATTAACTCATAATTCAGGCTTTCTTTCTCAGAAATGGATAACATAAACTCACAATTGTGAGAAATAATGCCAGAATTGCAATATCAACTCATAATTCAGGCTTTCTTTCTCAAAAAATTGATGATATATACACACAATTGTGAGAAATAAAGCCAAAATTGCAATATAAACTCATAATTCAGGCATTCTTTCTCAAAAAATTGATGATATATACTCACATTTGTGAGAAATAAAGCCAGAATGGCAATATAAACTCATAATTCAGGCTTTCTTTCTCAGAAATGGGTGATATATACTCACAATTGTGAGAAATTAAGCCAGAATTGCAATTTAAACTCATATTTCAGGCTTTCTTTCTCCATAAACTCACAATTGTGAGAAATTAAGCCAGAATTGCAATTTAAACTCATATTTCAGGCTTTCTTTCTCAAAAATGCATGATATATTCTCACAATTGTGAGAAATAAAGCCAGAATTGCAATATAAACTCACAATTCAGGCTTTCTTTCTCAGAAATGGGTGATATTTACTCACAATTGTGAGAAATAAAGCCAGAATTGCAATATAAACTCATAATTCAGGCTTTCTTTCTCAAAAATGGATGATATAAACTTAAAATTGTGAGCATTAAAGCCAGAATTGCAATATTAACTCATAATTCAGGCTTTCTTTCTCAGAAATTGGTGATATATACTCACAATTGTGAGAAATGAAGCCAGAATTGCAATATGAACTCATAATTCAGGCTTTCTTTCTCAAAAATGCATGATATATTCTCACAATTGTGAGAAATAAAGCCAGAATTCAATATAAACTCATAATTCAGGCTTTCTTTCTCAGAAATGGATAACCTAAACTCACAATTGTGAGAAATAAAGCCAGAATTCAATATTAACTAATAATTCAGGCTTTCTTTCTCAGAAATGGATAACATAAACTCACAATTGTGAGAAATAAAGCCAGAATTGCAATATAAACTAATAATTCAGGCTTTCTTTCTCAAAAATGAATGATATAAACTTACAATTGTGAGCATTAAAGCCAGAATTGCAATATAAACTCATAATTAAGGCTTTCTTTCTCAAAAATGGATAACATAAACTCACAATTGTGAGAAATAAAGCCAGAATTGCAATATAAACTAATAATTCAGGCTTTCTTTCTCAGAAATGAATGATATATACTCACAATTGTGAGAAATTAAGCCAGAATTGCAATTTAATCTCATATTTCAGGCTTTCTTTCTCCATAAACTCACAATTGTCAGAAATAAAGCCAGAATTGCAATATAAACTCATAATTCAGGCTTTCTTTGTCAGAAATGGGTGATATATACTCACAATTGTGAGAAATTAAGCCAGAATTGCAATTTAATCTCATATTTCAGGCTTTCTTTCTCCATAAACTCACAATTGTGAGAAATTAAGCCAGAATTGCAATTTAAACTCACAATTCAGGCTTTCTTTCTCAGAAATGGGTGATATATACTCACAATTGTGAGAAATAAAGCCAGAATTGCAATATGAACTCATAATTCAGGCTTTCTTTGTCAGAAATGGGTGATATATACTCACAATTGTGAGAAATTAAGCCAGAATTGCAATTTAATCTCATATTTCAGGCTTTCTTTCTCCATAAACTCACAATTGTGAGAAATTAAGCCAGAATTGCAATTTAAACTCATAATTAAGGCTTTCTTTCTCAAAAATGGATGATATAAACATACAAATGTGAGCATTAAAGCCAGAATTGCAATATAAACTCATAATTAAGGCTTTCTTCCTCAAAAATTAATCATAAAAACTTACAATTGTGACAATTAAAGCGAGAATTGCAATATAAACTCATAATTAAGGCTTTCTTTCTCAAAAATGAATGATATAAACTTACAATTGTGAGCATTAAAGCCAGAATTGCAATATAAACTCATAATTAAGGCTTTCTTTCTAAAAAAAAATGGATGATATAAACTTAAAATTGTGAGCATTAAAGCCAGAATTGCAATATAAACTCATAATTCAGGCTTTCTTTCTCAAAAAAAAAAAAAAAATGATAATATATACTCACATTTGTGAGAAAAAAAAGCCAGAATTGCAATATAAACTCATAATTCAGGCTTTCTTTCTCAAAAAATTGATGATATATACTCACATTTGTGAGAAATAAAGCCAGAATTGCAATATGAACTCATAATTCAGGCTTTCTTTCTCAGAAATGAGTGATATATAGTCACAATTGTGAGAAATAAAGCCAGAATTGCAATATAAACTAATAATTCAGGCTTTCTTTCTCAGAAATGGGTGATATATACTCACAATTGTGAGAAATTAAGCCAGAATTGCAATTTAAACTCATATTTCAGGCTTTCTTTCTCAAAAATGCATGATATATTCTCACAATTGTGAGAAATAAAGCCAAAATTGCAATATAAACTCACAATTCAGGCTTTCTTTCTCAAAAATGGATAACATGAACTCACAATCGTGAGAAATAAAGCCAGAATTCAATATTAACTCATAATTCAGGCTTTCTTTCTCAAAAATTGGTGATATATACTCACAATTGTGAGAAATAAAGCCAGAATTGCAATATAAACTCATAATCCAGGCTTTCTTTCTCAAAAATGGATAACAAACTCACAATTGTGAGAAATAAAGCCAGAATTGCAATTTAATCTCATATTTCAGGCTTTCTTTCTCCATAAACTCACAATTGTCAGAAATAAAGCCAGAATTGCAATATAAACTCATAATTCAGGCTTTCTTTGTCAGAAATGGGTGATATATACTCACAATTGTGAGAAATTAAGCCAGAATTGCAATTTAATCTCATATTTCAGGCTTTCTTTCTCCATAAACTCACAATTGTGAGAAATTAAGCCAGAATTGCAATTTAAACTCACAATTCAGGCTTTCTTTCTCAGAAATGGGTGATATAAACTCACAATTGTGAGAAATGAAGCCAGAATTGCAATATGAACTCATAATTCAGGCTTTCTTTCTCAAAAATTAATGATATAAACTTACAATTGTGAGCATTAAAGCGAGAATTGCAATATAAACTCATAATTAAGGCTTTCTTTCTCAAAAATGGATGATATAAACTTACAATTGTGAGCATTAAAGCGAGAATTGCAATATAAACTCATAATTAAGGCTTTCTTTCTCAAAAATGGCTGATATAAACTTAAAATTGTGAGCATTAAAGCCAGAATTGCAATATAAACTCATAATTCAGGCTTTCTTTCTCAAAAATGGATAACATAAACTCACAATTGTGAGAAATAAAGCCAGAATTCAATATGAACTCATAATTCAGGCTTTCTTTCTCAAAAATTAATGAGATAAACTTACAATTGTGAGCATTAAAGCGAGAATTGCAATATAAACTCATGATTAAGGCTTTCTTTCTCAAAAATGGATGATATAAACTAACAATTGTGAGCATTAAAGCGAGAATTGCAATATAAACTCATAATTAAGGCTTTCTTTCTCAAAAATGGATGATATAAACTTACAATTGTGAGCATTAAAGCCAGAATTGCAATATAAACTCATAATTAAGGCTTTCTTTCTCAAAAATGGATGATATAAACTTAAAATTGTGGGCATTAAAGACAGAATTGCAATATAAACTCATATTTCAGGCTTTCTTTCTCAAAAATGCATGATATATTCTCACAATTGTGAGAAATAAAGCCAGAATTGCAAAATCAACTCACAATTCAGGCTTTCTTTCTCAGAAATGGGTGATATATACTCACAATTGTGAGAAATAAAGCTAGAATTGCAATATAAACTCATAATTCAGGCTTTCTTTCTCAAAAATGGATAACATAAACTCACAATTGTTAGAAATAAAGCCAGAATTCAATATTAACTCATAATTCAGGCTTTCTTTCTCAGAAATGGATAACATAAACTCACAATTGTGAGAAATAATGCCAGAATTGCAATATCAACTCATAATTCAGGCTTTCTTTCTCAAAAAATTGATGATATATACACACAATTGTGAGAAATAAAGCCAAAATTGCAATATAAACTCATAATTCAGGCATTCTTTCTCAAAAAATTGATGATATATACTCACATTTGTGAGAAATAAAGCCAGAATGGCAATATAAACTCATAATTCAGGCTTTCTTTCTCAGAAATGGGTGATATATACTCACAATTGTGAGAAATTAAGCCAGAATGGCAATATAAACTCATAATTCAGGCTTTCTTTCTCCATAAACTCACAATTGTGAGAAATTAAGCCAGAATTGCAATTTAAACTCATATTTCAGGCTTTCTTTCTCAAAAATGCATGATATATTCTCACAATTGTGAGAAATAAAGCCAGAATTGCAATATAAACTCACAATTCAGGCTTTCTTTCTCAGAAATGGGTGATATTTACTCACAATTGTGAGAAATAAAGCCAGAATTGCAATATAAACTCATAATTCAGGCTTTCTTTCTCAAAAATGGATGATATAAACTTAAAATTGTGAGCATTAAAGCCAGAATTGCAATATTAACTCATAATTCAGGCTTTCTTTCTCAGAAATTGGTGATATATACTCACAATTGTGAGAAATGAAGCCAGAATTGCAATATGAACTCATAATTCAGGCTTTCTTTCTCAAAAATGCATGATATATTCTCACAATTGTGAGAAATAAAGCCAGAATTCAATATAAACTCATAATTCAGGCTTTCTTTCTCAGAAATGGATAACATAAACTCACAATTGTGAGAAATAAAGCCAGAATTCAATATTAACTAATAATTCAGGCTTTCTTTCTCAGAAATGGATAACATAAACTCACAATTGTGAGAAATAAAGCCAGAATTGCAATATAAACTAATAATTCAGGCTTTCTTTCTCAAAAATGAATGATATAAACGTACAATTGTGAGCATTAAAGCCAGAATTGCAATATAAACTCATAATTAAGGCTTTCTTTCTCAAAAATGGATAACATAAACTCACAATTGTGAGAAATAAAGCCAGAATTGCAATATAAACTAATAATTCAGGCTTTCTTTCTCAGAAATGAATGATATATACTCACAATTGTGAGAAATTAAGCCAGAATTGCAATTTAATCTCATATTTCAGGCTTTCTTTCTCCATAAACTCACAATTGTGAGAAATAAAGCCAGAATTGCAATATAAACTAATAATTCAGGCTTTCTTTCTCAGAAATTGGTGATATATACTCACAATTGTGAGAAATTAAGCCAGAATTGCAATTTAAACTCATATTTCAGGCTTTCTTTCTCAAAAATGCATGATATATTCTCACAATTGTGAGAAATAAAGCCAGAATTGCAATATAAACTCACAATTCAGGCTTTCTTTCTCAGAAATGGGTGATATATACTCACAATTGTGAGAAATAAAGCCAGAATTGCAATATAAACTCATAATTCAGGCTTTCTTTCTCAAAAATTGGTGATATAAACTCACAATTGTGAGAAATGAAGCCAGAATTGCAATATGAACTCATAATTCAGGCTTTCTTTCTCAAAAATTAATGATATAAACTTACAATTGTGACAATTAAAGCGAGAATTGCAATATAAACTCATAATTAAGGCTTTCTTTCTCAAAAATGGATGATATAAACTTACAATTGTCAGCATTAAAGCCAGAATTGCAATATAAACTCATAATTAAGGCTTTCTTTCTCAAAAATGGTCGATATAAACTTAAAATTGTGAGCATTAAAGCCAGAATTGCAATTTAAACTCATAATTCAGGCTTTCTTTCTCAAAAAAAAAATTGATGATATATACTCACATTTGTGAGAAAAAAAAAAGCCAGAATTGCAATATAAACTCATAATTCAGGCTTTCTTTCTCAAAAAATTGATGATGTATACTCACATTTGTGAGAAATAAAGCCAGAATTGCAATATGAACTCATAATTCAGGCTTTCTTTCTCAGAAATGGGTGATATATACTCACAATTGTGAGAAATTAAGCTAGAATTGCAATATAAACTCATAATTCAGGCTTTCTTTCTCAAAAATGGATAACATAAACTCACAATTGTTAGAAATAAAGCCAGAATTCAATATTAACTCATAATTCAGGCTTTCTTTCTCAGAAATGGATAACATAAACTCACAATTGTGAGAAATAATGCCAGAATTGCAATATCAACTCATAATTCAGGCTTTCTTTCTCAAAAAATTGATGATATATACACACAATTGTGAGAAATAAAGCCAAAATTGCAATATAAACTCATAATTCAGGCATTCTTTCTCAAAAAATTGATGATATATACTCACATTTGTGAGAAATAAAGCCAGAATGGCAATATAAACTCATAATTCAGGCTTTCTTTCTCAGAAATGGGTGATATATACTCACAATTGTGAGAAATTAAGCCAGAATGGCAATATAAACTCATAATTCAGGCTTTCTTTCTCCATAAACTCACAATTGTGAGAAATTAAGCCAGAATTGCAATTTAAACTCATATTTCAGGCTTTCTTTCTCAAAAATGCATGATATATTCTCACAATTGTGAGAAATAAAGCCAGAATTGCAATATAAACTCACAATTCAGGCTTTCTTTCTCAGAAATGGGTGATATTTACTCACAATTGTGAGAAATAAAGCCAGAATTGCAATATAAACTCATAATTCAGGCTTTCTTTCTCAAAAATGGATGATATAAACTTAAAATTGTGAGCATTAAAGCCAGAATTGCAATATTAACTCATAATTCAGGCTTTCTTTCTCAGAAATTGGTGATATATACTCACAATTGTGAGAAATGAAGCCAGAATTGCAATATGAACTCATAATTCAGGCTTTCTTTCTCAAAAATGCATGATATATTCTCACAATTGTGAGAAATAAAGCCAGAATTCAATATAAACTCATAATTCAGGCTTTCTTTCTCAGAAATGGATAACATAAACTCACAATTGTGAGAAATAAAGCCAGAATTCAATATTAACTAATAATTCAGGCTTTCTTTCTCAGAAATGGATAACATAAACTCACAATTGTGAGAAATAAAGCCAGAATTGCAATATAAACTAATAATTCAGGCTTTCTTTCTCAAAAATGAATGATATAAACGTACAATTGTGAGCATTAAAGCCAGAATTGCAATATAAACTCATAATTAAGGCTTTCTTTCTCAAAAATGGATAACATAAACTCACAATTGTGAGAAATAAAGCCAGAATTGCAATATAAACTAATAATTCAGGCTTTCTTTCTCAGAAATGAATGATATATACTCACAATTGTGAGAAATTAAGCCAGAATTGCAATTTAATCTCATATTTCAGGCTTTCTTTCTCCATAAACTCACAATTGTGAGAAATAAAGCCAGAATTGCAATATAAACTAATAATTCAGGCTTTCTTTCTCAGAAATTGGTGATATATACTCACAATTGTGAGAAATTAAGCCAGAATTGCAATTTAAACTCATATTTCAGGCTTTCTTTCTCAAAAATGCATGATATATTCTCACAATTGTGAGAAATAAAGCCAGAATTGCAATATAAACTCACAATTCAGGCTTTCTTTCTCAGAAATGGGTGATATATACTCACAATTGTGAGAAATAAAGCCAGAATTGCAATATAAACTCATAATTCAGGCTTTCTTTCTCAAAAATTGGTGATATAAACTCACAATTGTGAGAAATGAAGCCAGAATTGCAATATGAACTCATAATTCAGGCTTTCTTTCTCAAAAATTAATGATATAAACTTACAATTGTGACAATTAAAGCGAGAATTGCAATATAAACTCATAATTAAGGCTTTCTTTCTCAAAAATGGATGATATAAACTTACAATTGTCAGCATTAAAGCCAGAATTGCAATATAAACTCATAATTAAGGCTTTCTTTCTCAAAAATGGTCGATATAAACTTAAAATTGTGAGCATTAAAGCCAGAATTGCAATTTAAACTCATAATTCAGGCTTTCTTTCTCAAAAAAAAAAATTGATGATATATACTCACATTTGTGAGAAAAAAAAAAGCCAGAATTGCAATATAAACTCATAATTCAGGCTTTCTTTCTCAAAAAATTGATGATGTATACTCACATTTGTGAGAAATAAAGCCAGAATTGCAATATGAACTCATAATTCAGGCTTTCTTTCTCAGAAATGGGTGATATATACTCACAATTGTGAGAAATTAAGCCAGAATGGCAATATAAAATCATATTTCAGGTTTTCTTTCTCCATAAACTCACAATTGTGAGAAATAAAGCCAGAATTGCAATATAAACTAATAATTCAGGCTTTCTTTCTCAGAAATGGGTGATATATACTCACAATTGTGAGAAATTAAACCAGAATTGCAATTTAAACTCATATGTCAGGCTTTCTTTCTCAAAAATGCATGATATATTCTCACAATTGTGAGAAATAAAGCCAGAATTGCAATATAAACTCACAATTCAGGCTTTCTTTCTCAAAAATGGATAACATGAACTCACAATTGTGAGAAATAAAGCCAGAATTCAATATTAACTCAAAATTCAGGCTTTCTTTCTCAGAAATTGGTGATATATACTCACAATTGTGAGAAATAAAGCCAGAATTGCAATATAAACTCATAATTCAGGCTTTCTTTCTCAAAAATGGATAACAAACTCACAATTGTGAGAAATAAAGCCAGAATTCAATATTAACTCATAATTCAGGCTTTCTTTCTCAGAAATGGATAACATAAACTCACAATTGTGAGAAATAAAGCCAGAATTCAATATCGACTAATAATTCAGGCTTTCTTTCTCAGAAATGGATAACATAAACTCACAATTGTGAGAAATAAAGCCAGAATTGCAATATAAACTAATAATTCAGGCTTTCTTTCTCAAAAATGAATGATATAAACTTTCAATTGTGAGCATTAAAGCCAGAATTGCAATATAAACTCATAATTAAGGCTTTCTTTCTCAAAAATGGATAACATAAACTCACAATTGTGAGAAATAAAGCCAGAATTGCAATATAAACTAATAATTCAGGCTTTCTTTCTCAGAAATGAATGATATATACTCACAATTGTGAGAAATTAAGCCAGAATTGCAATTTAATCTCATATTTCAGGCTTTCTTTCTCCATAAACTCACAATTGTCAGAAATAAAGCCAGAATTGAAATATAAACTCATAATTCAGGCTTTCTTTGTCAGAAATGGGTGATATATACTCACAATTGTGAGAAATTAAGCCAGAATTGCAATTTAATCTCATATTTCAGGCTTTCTTTCTCCATAAACTCACAATTGTGAGAAATTAAGCCACAATTGCAATTTAAACTCACAATTCAGGCTTTCTTTCTCAGAAATGGGTGATATATACTCACAATTGTGAGAAATAAAGCCAGAATTGCAATATAAACTCATAATTCAGGCTTTCTTTCTCAAAAATTGGTGATATAAACTCACAATTGTGAGAAATGAAGCCAGAATTGCAATATGAACTCATAATTCAGGCTTTCTTTCTCAAAAATTAATGATCTAAACTTACAATTGTGAGCATTAAAGCGAGAATTGCAATATAAACTCATAATTAAGGCTTTCTTTCTCAAAAATGGATGATATAAACTTACAATTGTGAGCATTAAAGCGAGAATTGCAATATAAACTCATAATTAAGGCTTTCTTTCTCAAAAATGGCTGATATAAACTTAAAATTGTGAGCATTAAAGCCAGAATTGCAATATAAACTCATAATTCAGGCTTTCTTTCTCAAAAATGGATAACATAAACTCACAATTGTGAGAAATAAAGCCAGAATTCAATATGAACTCATAATTCAGGCTTTCTTTCTCAAAAATTAATGAGATAAACTTACAATTGTGAGCATTAAAGCGAGAATTGCAATATAAACTCATAATTAAGGCTTTCTTTCTCAAAAATGGATAACATAAACTCACAATTGTGAGAAATAAAGCCAGAATTGCAATATAAACTAATAATTCAGGCTTTCTTTCTCAGAAATGAATGATATATACTCACAATTGTGAGAAATTAAGCCAGAATTGCAATTTAATCTCATATTTCAGGCTTTCTTTCTCCATAAACTCACAATTGTCAGAAATAAAGCCAGAATTGCAATATAAACTCATAATTCAGGCTTTCTTTGTCAGAAATGGGTGATATATACTCACAATTGTGAGAAATTAAGCCAGAATTGCAATTTAATCTCATATTTCAGGCTTTCTTTCTCCATAAACTCACAATTGTGAGAAATTAAGCCACAATTGCAATTTAAACTCACAATTCAGGCTTTCTTTCTCAGAAATGGGTGATATATACTCACAATTGTGAGAAATAAAGCCAGAATTGCAATATAAACTCATAATTCAGGCTTTCTTTCTCAAAAATTGGTGATATAAACTCACAATTGTGAGAAATGAAGCCAGAATTGCAATATGAACTCATAATTCAGGCTTTCTTTCTCAAAAATTAATGATCTAAACTTACAATTGTGAGCATTAAAGCGAGAATTGCAATATAAACTCATAATTAAGGCTTTCTTTCTCAAAAATGGATGATATATACTCACAATTGTGAGAAATTAAGCCAGAATTGCAATTTAAACTCATATTTCAGGCTTTCTTTCTCCATAAACTCACAATTGTGAGAAATAAAGCCAGAATTGCAATATAAACTAATAATTCAGGCTTTCTTTCTCAGAAATTGGTGATATATACTCACAATTGTGAGAAATTAAGCCAGAATTGCAATTTAAACTCATATTTCAGGCTTTCTTTCTCAAAAATGCATGATATATTCTCACAATTGTGAGAAATAAAGCCAGAATTGCAATATAAACTCACAATTCAGGCTTTCTTTCTCAGAAATGGGTGATATATACTCACAATTGTGAGAAATAAAGCCAGAATTGCAATATAAACTCATAATTCAGGCTTTCTTTCTCAAAAATTAATCATATAAACTTACAATTGTGACAATTAAAGCGAGAATTGCAATATAAACTCATAATTAAGGCTTTCTTTCTCAAAAATGGATGATATAAACTTACAATTGTCAGCATTAAAGCCAGAATTGCAATATAAACTCATAATTAAGGCTTTCTTTCTCAAAAATGGTCGATATAAACTTAAAATTGTGAGCATTAAAGCCAGAATTGCAATTTAAACTCATAATTCAGGCTTTCTTTCTCAAAAAAAAAATTGATGATATATACTCACATTTGTGAGAAAAAAAAAAGCCAGAATTGCAATATAAACTCATAATTCAGGCTTTCTTTCTCAAAAAATTGATGATGTATACTCACATTTGTGAGAAATAAAGCCAGAATTGCAATATGAACTCATAATTCAGGCTTTCTTTCTCAGAAATGGGTGATATATACTCACAATTGTGAGAAATTAAGCCAGAATGGCAATATAAAATCATATTTCAGGTTTTCTTTCTCCATAAACTCACAATTGTGAGAAATAAAGCCAGAATTGCAATATAAACTAATAATTCAGGCTTTCTTTCTCAGAAATGGGTGATATATACTCACAATTGTGAGAAATTAAACCAGAATTGCAATTTAAACTCATATGTCAGGCTTTCTTTCTCAAAAATGCATGATATATTCTCACAATTGTGAGAAATAAAGCCAGAATTGCAATATAAACTCACAATTCAGGCTTTCTTTCTCAAAAATGGATAACATGAACTCACAATTGTGAGAAATAAAGCCAGAATTCAATATTAACTCAAAATTCAGGCTTTCTTTCTCAGAAATTGGTGATATATACTCACAATTGTGAGAAATAAAGCCAGAATTGCAATATAAACTCATAATTCAGGCTTTCTTTCTCAAAAATGGATAACAAACTCACAATTGTGAGAAATAAAGCCAGAATTCAATATTAACTCATAATTCAGGCTTTCTTTCTCAGAAATGGATAACATAAACTCACAATTGTGAGAAATAAAGCCAGAATTCAATATCGACTAATAATTCAGGCTTTCTTTCTCAGAAATGGATAACATAAACTCACAATTGTGAGAAATAAAGCCAGAATTGCAATATAAACTAATAATTCAGGCTTTCTTTCTCAAAAATGAATGATATAAACTTTCAATTGTGAGCATTAAAGCCAGAATTGCAATATAAACTCATAATTAAGGCTTTCTTTCTCAAAAATGGATAACATAAACTCACAATTGTGAGAAATAAAGCCAGAATTGCAATATAAACTAATAATTCAGGCTTTCTTTCTCAGAAATGAATGATATATACTCACAATTGTGAGAAATTAAGCCAGAATTGCAATTTAATCTCATATTTCAGGCTTTCTTTCTCCATAAACTCACAATTGTCAGAAATAAAGCCAGAATTGAAATATAAACTCATAATTCAGGCTTTCTTTGTCAGAAATGGGTGATATATACTCACAATTGTGAGAAATTAAGCCAGAATTGCAATTTAATCTCATATTTCAGGCTTTCTTTCTCCATAAACTCACAATTGTGAGAAATTAAGCCACAATTGCAATTTAAACTCACAATTCAGGCTTTCTTTCTCAGAAATGGGTGATATATACTCACAATTGTGAGAAATAAAGCCAGAATTGCAATATAAACTCATAATTCAGGCTTTCTTTCTCAAAAATTGGTGATATAAACTCACAATTGTGAGAAATGAAGCCAGAATTGCAATATGAACTCATAATTCAGGCTTTCTTTCTCAAAAATTAATGATCTAAACTTACAATTGTGAGCATTAAAGCGAGAATTGCAATATAAACTCATAATTAAGGCTTTCTTTCTCAAAAATGGATGATATAAACTTACAATTGTGAGCATTAAAGCGAGAATTGCAATATAAACTCATAATTAAGGCTTTCTTTCTCAAAAATGGCTGATATAAACTTAAAAATGTGAGCATTAAAGCCAGAATTGCAATATAAACTCATAATTCAGGCTTTCTTTCTCAAAAATGGATAACATAAACTCACAATTGTGAGAAATAAAGCCAGAATTCAATATGAACTCATAATTCAGGCTTTCTTTCTCAAAAATTAATGAGATAAACTTACAATTGTGAGCATTAAAGCGAGAATTGCAATATAAACTCATGATTAAGGCTTTCTTTCTCAAAAATGGATGATATAAACTTACAATTGTGAGCATTAAAGCGAGAATTGCAATATAAACTCATAATTAAGGCTTTCTTTCTCAAAAATGGATGATATAAACTTACAATTGTGAGCATTAAAGCCAGAATTGCAATATAAACTCATAATTAAGGCTTTCTTTCTCAAAAATGGATGATATAAACTTAAAATTGTGAGCATTAAAGACAGAATTGCAATATAAACTCATATTTCAGGCTTTCTTTCTCAAAAATGCATGATATATTCTCACAATTGTGAGAAATAAAGCCAGAATTGCAAAATCAACTCACAATTCAGGCTTTCTTTCTCAGAAATGGGTGATATATACTCACAATTGTGAGAAATAAAGCTAGAATTCAATATAAACTCATAATTCAGGCTTTCTTTCTCAAAAATGGATAACATAAACTCACAATTGTTAGAAATAAAGCCAGAATTCAATATTAACTCATAATTCAGGCTTTCTTTCTCAGAAATGGATAACATAAACTCACAATTGTGAGAAATAATGCCAGAATTGCAATATCAACTCATAATTCAGGCTTTCTTTCTCAAAAAATTGATGATATATACACACAATTGTGAGAAATAAAGCCAAAATTGCAATATAAACTCATAATTCAGGCATTCTTTCTCAAAAAATTGATGATATATACTCACATTTGTGAGAAATAAAGCCAGAATGGCAATATAAACTCATAATTCAGGCTTTCTTTCTCAGAAATGGGTGATATATACTCACAATTGTGAGAAATTAAGCCAGAATTGCAATTTAAACTCATATTTCAGGCTTTCTTTCTCCATAAACTCACAATTGTGAGAAATTAAGCCAGAATTGCAATTTAAACTCATATTTCAGGCTTTCTTTCTCAAAAATGCATGATATATTCTCACAATTGTGAGAAATAAAGCCAGAATTGCAATATAAACTCACAATTCAGGCTTTCTTTCTCAGAAATGGGTGATATTTACTCACAATTGTGAGAAATAAAGCCAGAATTGCAATATAAACTCACAATTCAGGCTTTCTTTCTCAGAAATGGGTGATATTTACTCACAATTGTGAGAAATAAAGCCAGAATTGCAATATAAACTCATAATTCAGGCTTTCTTTCTCAAAAATGGATGATATAAACTTAAAATTGTGAGCATTAAAGCCAGAATTGCAATATTAACTCATAATTCAGGCTTTCTTTCTCAGAAATTGGTGATATATACTCACAATTGTGAGAAATGAAGCCAGAATTGCAATATGAACTCATAATTCAGGCTTTCTTTCTCAAAAATGAATGATATAAACTTACAATTGTGAGCATTAAAGCGAGAATTGCAATATAAACTCATAATTCAGGCTTTCTTTCTCAAAAATGGATAACATAAACTCACAATTGTGAGAAATAAAGCCAGAATTGCAATATAAACTCACAATTCAAGCTTTCTTTATCAGAAATGAGTGATATATACTCACAGTTGTGAGAAATAAAGCCAGAATTGCAATATAAACTCACAATTCAAGCTTTCTTTATCAGAAATGGGTGATATATACTCACAGTTGTGAGAAATTAAGCCAGAATTGCAATATAAACTCATTATTCAGGCTTTCTTTCTCAGAAATGGATGATATATACTCACAATTGTGAGAAATAAAGCCAGAATTGCAATATAAACTCATAATTCAGGCTTTCTTTCTCATAAATGGATGATATAAACCCACAGTTGTGAGAAATTAAGCCAGAATTGCAATATAAACTCATTATTCAGGCTTTCTTTCTCAGAAATGGATGATATATACTCACAATTGTGAGAAATAAAGCCAGAATTGCAATATAAACTCATAATTCAGGCTTTCTTTCTCATAAATGGATGATATAAACCCACAATTGTGAGCAATAAAGCAATAATTGCAATTTAAACTCATATTTCAGGCTTTCTTTCTCAAAAATGAATGATATAAACATACAAATGTGAGCATTAAAGCCAGAATTGCAATATAAACTCATAATTAAGGCTTTCTTCCTCAAAAATTAATCATAAAAACTTACAATTGTGACAATTAAAGCGAGAATTGCAATATAAACTCATAATTAAGGCTTTCTTTCTCAAAAATGGATGATATAAACTTACAATTGTGAGCATTAAAGCCAGAATTGCAATATAAACTCATAATTAAGGCTTTCTTTCAAAAAAATGGATGATATAAACTTAAAATTGTGAGCATTAAAGCCAGAATTGCAATATAAACTCATAATTCAGGCTTTCTTTCTCAAAAAAAAAAATGATAATATATACTCACATTTGTGAGAAAAAAAAGCCAGAATTGCAATATAAACTCATAATTCAGGCTTTCTTTCTCAAAAAATTGATGATATATACTCACATTTGTGAGAAATAAAGCCAGAATTGCAATATGAACTCATAATTCAGGCTTTCTTTCTCAGAAATGAGTGATATATACTCACAATTGTGAGAAATAAAGCCAGAATTGCAATATAAACTAATAATTCAGGCTTTCTTTCTCAGAAATGGGTGATATATACTCACAATTGTGAGAAATTAAGCCAGAATTGCAATTTAAACTCATATTTCAGGCTTTCTTTCTCAAAAATGCATGATATATTCTCACAATTGTGAGAAATAAAGCCAAAATTGCAATATAAACTCACAATTCAGGCTTTCTTTCTCAAAAATGGATAACATGAACTCACAATTGTGAGAAATAAAGCCAGAATTCAATATTAACTCATAATTCAGGCTTTCTTTCTCAAAAATTGGTGATATATACTCACAATTGTGAGAAATAAAGCCAGAATTGCAATATAAACTCATAATCCAGGCTTTCTTTCTCAAAAATGGATAACAAACTCACAATTGTGAGAAATAAAGCCAGAATTCAATATTAACTCATAATTCAGGCTTTCTTTCTCAGAAATGGATAACATAAACTCACAATTGTGAGAAATAAAGCCAGAATTACAATATAAACTAATAATTCAGGCTTTCTTTCTCAAAAATGAATGATATAAACTTACAATTGTGAGCATTAAAGCCAGAATTGCAATATAAACTCATAATTAAGGCTTTCTTTCTCAAAAATGGATAACATAAACTCACAATTGTGAGAAATAAAGCCAGAATTGCAATATAATCTAATAATTCAGGCTTTCTTTCTCAGAAATGAATGATATATACTCACAATTGTCAGAAATAAAGCCAGAATTGCAATATAAACTCATAATTGAGGCTTTCTTTGTCAGAAATGGGTGATATATACTCACAATTGTGAGAAATTAAGCCAGAATTGCAATTTAATCTCATATTTCAGGCTTTCTTTCTCCATAAACTCACAATTGTGAGCATTAAAGCGAGAATTGCAATATAAACTCATAATTAAGGCTTTCTTTCTCAAAAATGGATGATATAAACTTACAATTGTGAGCATTAAAGCCAGAATTGCAATATAAACTCATAATTAAGGCTTTCTTTCTCAAAAATGGGTGATATATACTCACAATTGTGAGAAATAAAGCTAGAATTGCAATATAAACTCATAATTCAGGCTTTCTTTCTCAAAAATGGATAACATAAACTCACAATTGTTAGAAATAAAGCCAGAATTCAATATTAACTCATAATTCAGGCTTTCTTTCTCAGAAATGGATAACATAAACTCACAATTGTGAGAAATAATGCCAGAATTGCAATATCAACTCATAATTCAGGCTTTCTTTCTCAAAAAATTGATGATATATACACACAATTGTGAGAAATAAAGCCAAAATTGCAATATAAACTCATAATTCAGGCATTCTTTCTCAAAAAATTGATGATATATACTCACATTTGTGAGAAATAAAGCCAGAATGGCAATATAAACTCATAATTCAGGCTTTCTTTCTCAGAAATGGGTGATATATACTCACAATTGTGAGAAATTAAGCCAGAATGGCAATATAAACTCATAATTCAGGCTTTCTTTCTCCATAAACTCACAATTGTGAGAAATTAAGCCAGAATTGCAATTTAAACTCATATTTCAGGCTTTCTTTCTCAAAAATGCATGATATATTCTCACAATTGTGAGAAATAAAGCCAGAATTGCAATATAAACTCACAATTCAGGCTTTCTTTCTCAGAAATGGGTGATATTTACTCACAATTGTGAGAAATAAAGCCAGAATTGCAATATAAACTCATAATTCAGGCTTTCTTTCTCAAAAATGGATGATATAAACTTAAAATTGTGAGCATTAAAGCCAGAATTGCAATATTAACTCATAATTCAGGCTTTCTTTCTCAGAAATTGGTGATATATACTCACAATTGTGAGAAATGAAGCCAGAATTGCAATATGAACTCATAATTCAGGCTTTCTTTCTCAAAAATGCATGATATATTCTCACAATTGTGAGAAATAAAGCCAGAATTCAATATAAACTCATAATTCAGGCTTTCTTTCTCAGAAATGGATAACATAAACTCACAATTGTGAGAAATAAAGCCAGAATTCAATATTAACTAATAATTCAGGCTTTCTTTCTCAGAAATGGATAACATAAACTCACAATTGTGAGAAATAAAGCCAGAATTGCAATATAAACTAATAATTCAGGCTTTCTTTCTCAAAAATGAATGATATAAACTTACAATTGTGAGCATTAAAGCCAGAATTGCAATATAAACTCATAATTAAGGCTTTCTTTCTCAAAAATGGATAACATAAACTCACAATTGTGAGAAATAAAGCCAGAATTGCAATATAAACTAATAATTCAGGCTTTCTTTCTCAGAAATGAATGATATATACTCACAATTGTGAGAAATTAAGCCAGAATTGCAATTTAATCTCATATTTCAGGCTTTCTTTCTCCATAAACTCACAATTGTCAGAAATAAAGCCAGAATTGCAATATAAACTCATAATTCAGGCTTTCTTTGTCAGAAATGGGTGATATATACTCACAATTGTGAGAAATTAAGCCAGAATTGCAATTTAATCTCATATTTCAGGCTTTCTTTCTCCATAAACTCACAATTGTGAGAAATTAAGCCAGAATTGCAATTTAAACTCACAATTCAGGCTTTCTTTCTCAGAAATGGGTGATATATACTCACAATTGTGAGAAATAAAGCCAGAATTGCAATATAAACTCATAATTCAGGCTTTCTTTCTCAAAAATTGGTGATATAAACTCACAATTGTGAGAAATGAAGCCAGAATTGCAATATGAACTCATAATTCAGGCTTTCTTTCTCAAAAATTAATGATATAAACTTACAATTGTGAGCATTAAAGCGAGAATTGCAATATAAACTCATAATTAAGGCTTTCTTTCTCAAAAATGGATGATATAAACTTACAATTGTGAGCATTAAAGCGAGAATTGCAATATAAACTCATAATTAAGGCTTTCTTTCTCAAAAATGGCTGATATAAACTTAAAATTGTGAGCATTAAAGCCAGAATTGCAATATAAACTCATAATTCAGGCTTTCTTTCTCAAAAATGGATAACATAAACTCACAATTGTGAGAAATAAAGCCAGAATTCAATATGAACTCATAATTCAGGCTTTCTTTCTCAAAAATTAATGAGATAAACTTACAATTGTGAGCATTAAAGCGAGAATTGCAATATAAACTCATGATTAAGGCTTTCTTTCTCAAAAATGGATGATATAAACTAACAATTGTGAGCATTAAAGCGAGAATTGCAATATAAACTCATAATTAAGGCTTTCTTTCTCAAAAATGGATGATATAAACTTACAATTGTGAGCATTAAAGCCAGAATTGCAATATAAACTCATAATTAAGGCTTTCTTTCTCAAAAATGGATGATATAAACTTAAAATTGTGAGCATTAAAGACAGAATTGCAATATAAACTCATATTTCAGGCTTTCTTTCTCAAAAATGCATGATATATTCTCACAATTGTGAGAAATAAAGCCAGAATTGCAAAATCAACTCACAATTCAGGCTTTCTTTCTCAAAAATGGATAACATAAACTCACAATTGTTAGAAATAAAGCCAGAATTCAATATTAACTCATAATTCAGGCTTTCTTTCTCAGAAATGGATAACATAAACTCACAATTGTGAGAAATAATGCCAGAATTGCAATATCAACTCATAATTCAGGCTTTCTTTCTCAAAAAATTGATGATATATACACACAATTGTGAGAAATAAAGCCAAAATTGCAATATAAACTCATAATTCAGGCATTCTTTCTCAAAAAATTGATGATATATACTCACATTTGTGAGAAATAAAGCCAGAATGGCAATATAAACTCATAATTCAGGCTTTCTTTCTCAGAAATGGGTGATATATACTCACAATTGTGAGAAATTAAGCCAGAATTGCAATTTAAACTCATATTTCAGGCTTTCTTTCTCCATAAACTCACAATTGTGAGAAATTAAGCCAGAATTGCAATTTAAACTCATATTTCAGGCTTTCTTTCTCAAAAATGCATGATATATTCTCACAATTGTGAGAAATAAAGCCAGAATTGCAATATAAACTCACAATTCAGGCTTTCTTTCTCAGAAATGGGTGATATTTACTCACAATTGTGAGAAATAAAGCCAGAATTGCAATATAAACTCATAATTCAGGCTTTCTTTCTCAAAAATGGATGATATAAACTTAAAATTGTGAGCATTAAAGCCAGAATTGCAATATTAACTCATAATTCAGGCTTTCTTTCTCAGAAATTGGTGATATATACTCACAATTGTGAGAAATGAAGCCAGAATTGCAATATGAACTCATAATTCAGGCTTTCTTTCTCAAAAATGCATGATATATTCTCACAATTGTGAGAAATAAAGCCAGAATTCAATATAAACTCATAATTCAGGCTTTCTTTCTCAGAAATGGATAACATAAACTCACAATTGTGAGAAATAAAGCCAGAATTCAATATTAACTAATAATTCAGGCTTTCTTTCTCAGAAATGGATAACATAAACTCACAATTGTGAGAAATAAAGCCAGAATTGCAATATAAACTAATAATTCAGGCTTTCTTTCTCAAAAATGAATGATATAAACTTACAATTGTGAGCATTAAAGCCAGAATTGCAATATAAACTCATAATTAAGACTTTCTTTCTCAAAAATGGATAACATAAACTCACAATTGTGAGAAATAAAGCCAGAATTGCAATATAAACTAATAATTCAGGCTTTCTTTCTCAGAAATGAATGATATATACTCACAATTGTCAGAAATAAAGCCAGAATTGCAATATAAACTCATAATTCAGGCTTTTTTTTCTCAGAAATGGGTGATATATACTCACAATTGTGAGAAATTAAGCCAGAATTGCAATTTAAACTCATATTTCAGGCTTTCTTTCTCAAAAATGGATTATATAAACTTAAAATTGTGAGCATTAAAGCCAGAATTGCAATATAAACTCATAATTCAGGCTTTCTTTCTAAAAAAAAAATTTATGATATATACTCACATTTGTGAGAAATAAAGCCAGAATTGCAATATGAACTCATAATTCAGGCTTTCTTTCTCAGAAATGGGTGATATATACTCACAATTGTGAGAAATTAAGCCAGAATGGCAATATAAACTCATAATTCAGGCTTTCTTTCTCAGAAATGGGTGATATATACTCACAATTGTGAGAAATTAAGCCAGAATTGCAATTTAAACTCATATTTCAGGCTTTCTTTCTCCATAAACTCACAATTGTGAGAAATAAAGCCAGAATTGCAATATAAACTAATAATTCAGGCTTTCTTTCTCAGAAATTGGTGATATATACTCACAATTGTGAGAAATTAAGCCAGAATTGCAATTTAAACTCATATTTCAGGCTTTCTTTCTCAAAAATGCATGATATATTCTCACAATTGTGAGAAATAAAGCCAGAATTGCAATATAAACTCACAATTCAGGCTTTCTTTCTCAGAAATGGGTGATATATACTCACAATTGTGAGAAATAAAGCCAGAATTGCAATATAAACTCATAATTCAGGCTTTCTTTCTCAAAAATTAATCATATAAACTTACAATTGTGACAATTAAAGCGAGAATTGCAATATAAACTCATAATTAAGGCTTTCTTTCTCAAAAATGGATGATATAAACTTACAATTGTCAGCATTAAAGCCAGAATTGCAATATAAACTCATAATTAAGGCTTTCTTTCTCAAAAATGGTCGATATAAACTTAAAATTGTGAGCATTAAAGCCAGAATTGCAATTTAAACTCATAATTCAGGCTTTCTTTCTCAAAAAAAAAAATTGATGATATATACTCACATTTGTGAGAAAAAAAAAGCCAGAATTGCAATATAAACTCATAATTCAGGCTTTCTTTCTCAAAAAATTGATGATGTATACTCACATTTGTGAGAAATAAAGCCAGAATTGCAATATGAACTCATAATTCAGGCTTTCTTTCTCAGAAATGGGTGATATATACTCACAATTGTGAGAAATTAAGCCAGAATGGCAATATAAAATCATATTTCAGGTTTTCTTTCTCCATAAACTCACAATTGTGAGAAATAAAGCCAGAATTGCAATATAAACTAATAATTCAGGCTTTCTTTCTCAGAAATGGGTGATATTTACTCACAATTGTGAGAAATAAAGCCAGAATTGCAATATAAACTCATAATTCAGGCTTTCTTTCTCAAAAATGGATGATATAAACTTAAAATTGTGAGCATTAAAGCCAGAATTGCAATATTAACTCATAATTCAGTCTTTCTTTCTCAGAAATTGGTGATATATACTCACAATTGTGAGAAATGAAGCCAGAATTGCAATATGAACTCATAATTCAGGCTTTCTTTCTCAAAAATGCATGATATATTCTCACAATTGTGAGAAATAAAGCCAGAATTCAATATAAACTCATAATTCAGGCTTTCTTTCTCAGAAATGGATAACATAAACTCACAATTGTGAGAAATAAAGCCAGAATTCAATATTAACTAATAATTCAGGCTTTCTTTCTCAGAAATGGATAACATAAACTCACAATTGTGAGAAATAAAGCCAGAATTGCAATATAAACTAATAATTCAGGCTTTCTTTCTCAAAAATGAATGATATAAACTTACAATTGTGAGCATTAAAGCCAGAATTGCAATATAAACTCATAATTAAGACTTTCTTTCTCAAAAATGGATAACATAAACTCACAATTGTGAGAAATAAAGCCAGAATTGCAATATAAACTAAAATTCAGGCTTTCTTTCTCAGAAATGAATGATATATACTCACAATTGTCAGAAATAAAGCCAGAATTGCAATATAAACTCATAATTCAGGCTTTTTTTTCTCAGAAATGGGTGATATATACTCACAATTGTGAGAAATTAAGCCAGAATTGCAATTTAAACTCATATTTCAGGCTTTCTTTCTCAAAAATGGATTATATAAACTTAAAATTGTGAGCATTAAAGCCAGAATTGCAATATAAACTCATAATTAAGGCTTTCTTTCTCAAAAATGGTCGATATAAACTTAAAATTGTGAGCATTAAAGCCAGAATTGCAATTTAAACTCATAATTCAGGCTTTCTTTCTCAAAAAAAAAATTGATGATATATACTCACATTTGTGAGAAAAAAAAAGCCAGAATTGCAATATAAACTCATAATTCAGGCTTTCTTTCTCAAAAAATTGATGATGTATACTCACATTTGTGAGAAATAAAGCCAGAATTGCAATATGAACTCATAATTCAGGCTTTCTTTCTCAGAAATGGGTGATATATACTCACAATTGTGAGAAATTAAGCCAGAATGGCAATATAAAATCATATTTCAGGTTTTCTTTCTCCATAAACTCACAATTGTGAGAAATAAAGCCAGAATTGCAATATAAACTAATAATTCAGGCTTTCTTTCTCAGAAATGGGTGATATTTACTCACAATTGTGAGAAATAAAGCCAGAATTGCAATATAAACTCATAATTCAGGCTTTCTTTCTCAAAAATGGATGATATAAACTTAAAATTGTGAGCATTAAAGCCAGAATTGCAATATTAACTCATAATTCAGTCTTTCTTTCTCAGAAATTGGTGATATATACTCACAATTGTGAGAAATGAAGCCAGAATTGCAATATGAACTCATAATTCAGGCTTTCTTTCTCAAAAATGCATGATATATTCTCACAATTGTGAGAAATAAAGCCAGAATTCAATATAAACTCATAATTCAGGCTTTCTTTCTCAGAAATGGATAACATAAACTCACAATTGTGAGAAATAAAGCCAGAATTCAATATTAACTAATAATTCAGGCTTTCTTTCTCAGAAATGGATAACATAAACTCACAATTGTGAGAAATAAAGCCAGAATTGCAATATAAACTAATAATTCAGGCTTTCTTTCTCAAAAATGAATGATATAAACTTACAATTGTGAGCATTAAAGCCAGAATTGCAATATAAACTCATAATTAAGACTTTCTTTCTCAAAAATGGATAACATAAACTCACAATTGTGAGAAATAAAGCCAGAATTGCAATATAAACTAATAATTCAGGCTTTCTTTCTCAGAAATGAATGATATATACTCACAATTGTCAGAAATAAAGCCAGAATTGCAATATAAACTCATAATTCAGGCTTTTTTTTCTCAGAAATGGGTGATATATACTCACAATTGTGAGAAATTAAGCCAGAATTGCAATTTAAACTCATATTTCAGGCTTTCTTTCTCAAAAATGGATTATATAAACTTAAAATTGTGAGCATTAAAGCCAGAATTGCAATATAAACTCATAATTCAGGCTTTCTTTCTAAAAAAAAAATTTATGATATATACTCACATTTGTGAGAAATAAAGCCAGAATTGCAATATGAACTCATAATTCAGGCTTTCTTTCTCAGAAATGGGTGATATATACTCACAATTGTGAGAAATTAAGCCAGAATGGCAATATAAACTCATAATTCAGGCTTTCTTTCTCAGAAATGGGTGATATATACTCACAATTGTGAGAAATTAAGCCAGAATTGCAATTTAAACTCATATTTCAGGCTTTCTTTCTCCATAAACTCACAATTGTGAGAAATAAAGCCAGAATTGCAATATAAACTAATAATTCAGGCTTTCTTTCTCAGAAATTGGTGATATATACTCACAATTGTGAGAAATTAAGCCAGAATTGCAATTTAAACTCATATTTCAGGCTTTCTTTCTCAAAAATGCATGATATATTCTCACAATTGTGAGAAATAAAGCCAGAATTGCAATATAAACTCACAATTCAGGCTTTCTTTCTCAGAAATGGGTGATATATACTCACAATTGTGAGAAATAAAGCCAGAATTGCAATATAAACTCATAATTCAGGCTTTCTTTCTCAAAAATTAATCATATAAACTTACAATTGTGACAATTAAAGCGAGAATTGCAATATAAACTCATAATTAAGGCTTTCTTTCTCAAAAATGGATGATATAAACTTACAATTGTCAGCATTAAAGCCAGAATTGCAATATAAACTCATAATTAAGGCTTTCTTTCTCAAAAATGGTCGATACAAACTTAAAATTGTGAGCATTAAAGCCAGAATTGCAATTTAAACTCATAATTCAGGCTTTCTTTCTCAAAAAAAAAATTGATGATATATACTCACATTTGTGAGAAAAAAAAAGCCAGAATTGCAATATAAACTCATAATTCAGGCTTTCTTTCTCAAAAAATTGATGGTGTATACTCACATTTGTGAGAAATAAAGCCAGAATTGCAATATGAACTCATAATTCAGGCTTTCTTTCTCAGAAATGGGTGATATATACTCACAATTGTGAGAAATTAAGCCAGAATGGCAATATAAAATCATATTTCAGGTTTTCTTTCTCCATAAACTCACAATTGTGAGAAATAAAGCCAGAATTGCAATATAAACTAATAATTCAGGCTTTCTTTCTCAGAAATGGGTGATATATACTCACAATTGTGAGAAATTAAACCAGAATTGCAATTTAAACTCATATGTCAGGCTTTCTTTCTCAAAAATGCATGATATATTCTCACAATTGTGAGAAATAAAGCCAGAATTGCAATATAAACTCACAATTCAGGCTTTCTTTCTCAAAAATGGATAACATGAACTCACAATTGTGAGAAATAAAGCCAGAATTCAATATTAACCCTCTGGGCCTCCTCATTAAGGGGTCACACTTGGCTCCCTCGCGGTCAAAAGTGACCGAAGCCTTAAAAAGTAACTTTTTTTTTTCTTCAGGAAAATCAATTAAATATATTTTTGTTCAATAATATTTTGTAATTATTATTTAGAATTTTGAGCATTTTTTATGAATCTATGCAATATTTATACAGTTTTAATGAGCAATTTTTCCTCAGTAGATTTATATTTTATATTATATTTTTTAATTTATTATGTATTTATTATTTTTCAATAAATACAACATTTCACATTAAAATAGAGTAAAAGCATTTAAAATCCATTTTTTTAAAGTGAAAATTGCACCATCTAGTGGCATAAAAAATAAAAACTTTTGTAATGCCGTGTAAACTCCTGTATCTCCCTATATACATATATACAGGGGCTTTGGGATTCCTATTGTTTTTTTTCTTTTTATTGTTTCTTCATTTTATTAGGCTTTGCATTTAGAAATATATTCAGACATTCTAAAAGATAAATTTTGGCAAGGTTTAGATATTTTTTGATTGGATAAATATCAGGTTTTGCATTTTTCTGCTTATTTCTGTATGTCTCTGTGTGTGTCTGTGTGTGTGTGCGCGCGCGTGTGTGTGCGTGTGTGTGTCAGTTCTGTACTTTTGTTATTTTAGAGTGTCAGTCCTTGCTTGCTGAACACTTCTTTTCAGCACAGTTGCTCATTTGTGACTATTTTTCAAGTGTGACTATTTTTTTTTTGACCCTTTAACATATCCGAATCATGTCACTGATTTTTTTTTGTACTCACATAGCTAATGCAACAAAAGTCACCAAGTGTCATCTCATTCTGATGAAGCTACGATTTTTAAAAATTCAAAACATAAAATTTTTCGGTCAAAAATGACCGAAGAGGCCCAGAGGGTTAACTCAAAATTCAGGCTTTCTTTCTCAGAAATTGGTGATATATACTCACAATTGTGAGAAATAAAGCCAGAATTGCAATATAAACTCATAATTCAGGCTTTCTTTCTCAAAAATGGATAACAAACTCACAATTGTGAGAAATAAAGCCAGAATTCAATATTAACTCATAATTCAGGCTTTCTTTCTCAGAAATGGATAACATAAACTCACAATTGTGAGAAATAAAGCCAGAATTCAATATCGACTAATAATTCAGGCTTTCTTTCTCAGAAATGGATAACATAAACTCACAATTGTGAGAAATAAAGCCAGAATTGCAATATAAACTAATAATTCAGGCTTTCTTTCTCAAAAATGAATGATATAAACTTTCAATTGTGAGCATTAAAGCCAGAATTGCAATATAAACTCATAATTAAGGCTTTCTTTCTCAAAAATGGATAACATAAACTCACAATTGTGAGAAATAAAGCCAGAATTGCAATATAAACTAATAATTCAGGCTTTCTTTCTCAGAAATGAATGATATATACTCACAATTGTGAGAAATTAAGCCAGAATTGCAATTTAATCTCATATTTCAGGCTTTCTTTCTCCATAAACTCACAATTGTCAGAAATAAAGCCAGAATTGCAATATAAACTCATAATTCAGGCTTTCTTTGTCAGAAATGGGTGATATATACTCACAATTGTGAGAAATTAAGCCAGAATTGCAATTTAATCTCATATTTCAGGCTTTCTTTCTCCATAAACTCACAATTGTGAGAAATTAAGCCACAATTGCAATTTAAACTCACAATTCAGGCTTTCTTTCTCAGAAATGGGTGATATATACTCACAATTGTGAGAAATAAAGCCAGAATTGCAATATAAACTCATAATTCAGGCTTTCTTTCTCAAAAATTGGTGATATAAACTCACAATTGTGAGAAATGAAGCCAGAATTGCAATATGAACTCATAATTCAGGCTTTCTTTCTCAAAAATTAATGATCTAAACTTACAATTGTGAGCATTAAAGCGAGAATTGCAATATAAACTCATAATTAAGGCTTTCTTTCTCAAAAATGGATGATATATACTCACAATTGTGAGAAATTAAGCCAGAATTGCAATTTAAACTCATATTTCAGGCTTTCTTTCTCCATAAACTCACAATTGTGAGAAATAAAGCCAGAATTGCAATATAAACTAATAATTCAGGCTTTCTTTCTCAGAAATTGGTGATATATACTCACAATTGTGAGAAATTAAGCCAGAATTGCAATTTAAACTCATATTTCAGGCTTTCTTTCTCAAAAATGCATGATATATTCTCACAATTGTGAGAAATAAAGCCAGAATTGCAATATAAACTCACAATTCAGGCTTTCTTTCTCAGAAATGGGTGATATATACTCACAATTGTGAGAAATAAAGCCAGAATTGCAATATAAACTCATAATTCAGGCTTTCTTTCTCAAAAATTAATCATATAAACTTACAATTGTGACAATTAAAGCGAGAATTGCAATATAAACTCATAATTAAGGCTTTCTTTCTCAAAAATGGATGATATAAACTTACAATTGTCAGCATTAAAGCCAGAATTGCAATATAAACTCATAATTAAGGCTTTCTTTCTCAAAAATGGTCGATATAAACTTAAAATTGTGAGCATTAAAGCCAGAATTGCAATTTAAACTCATAATTCAGGCTTTCTTTCTCAAAAAAAAAAATTGATGATATATACTCACATTTGTGAGAAAAAAAAAAAGCCAGAATTGCAATATAAACTCATAATTCAGGCTTTCTTTCTCAAAAAATTGATGATGTATACTCACATTTGTGAGAAATAAAGCCAGAATTGCAATATGAACTCATAATTCAGGCTTTCTTTCTCAGAAATGGGTGATATATACTCACAATTGTGAGAAATTAAGCCAGAATGGCAATATAAAATCATATTTCAGGTTTTCTTTCTCCATAAACTCACAATTGTGAGAAATAAAGCCAGAATTGCAATATAAACTAATAATTCAGGCTTTCTTTCTCAGAAATGGGTGATATATACTCACAATTGTGAGAAATTAAACCAGAATTGCAATTTAAACTCATATGTCAGGCTTTCTTTCTCAAAAATGCATGATATATTCTCACAATTGTGAGAAATAAAGCCAGAATTGCAATATAAACTCACAATTCAGGCTTTCTTTCTCAAAAATGGATAACATGAACTCACAATTGTGAGAAATAAAGCCAGAATTCAATATTAACTCAAAATTCAGGCTTTCTTTCTCAGAAATTGGTGATATATACTCACAATTGTGAGAAATAAAGCCAGAATTGCAATATAAACTCATAATTCAGGCTTTCTTTCTCAAAAATGGATAACAAACTCACAATTGTGAGAAATAAAGCCAGAATTCAATATTAACTCATAATTCAGGCTTTCTTTCTCAGAAATGGATAACATAAACTCACAATTGTGAGAAATAAAGCCAGAATTCAATATCGACTAATAATTCAGGCTTTCTTTCTCAGAAATGGATAACATAAACTCACAATTGTGAGAAATAAAGCCAGAATTGCAATATAAACTAATAATTCAGGCTTTCTTTCTCAAAAATGAATGATATAAACTTTCAATTGTGAGCATTAAAGCCAGAATTGCAATATAAACTAATAATTCAGGCTTTCTTTCTCAGAAATGAATGATATATACTCACAATTGTCAGAAATAAAGCCAGAATTGCAATATAAACTCATAATTGAGGCTTTCTTTGTCAGAAATGGGTGATATATACTCACAATTGTGAGAAATTAAGCCAGAATTGCAATTTAATCTCATATTTCAGGCTTTCTTTCTCCATAAACTCACAATTGTGAGAAATAAAGCCAGAATTGCAATATAAACTCATAATTCAGGCTTTCTTTCTCAAAAATTGGTGATATAAACTCACAATTGTGAGAAATGAAGCCAGAATTGCAATATGAACTCATAATTCAGGCTTTCTTTCTCAAAAATTAATGATATAAACTTACAATTGTGAGCATTAAAGCGAGAATTGCAATATAAACTCATAATTAAGGCTTTCTTTCTCAAAAATGAATGATATAAACATACAAATGTGAGCATTAAAGCCAGAATTGCAATATAAACTCATAATTAAGGCTTTCTTCCTCAAAAATTAATCATAAAAACTTACAATTGTGACAATTAAAGCGAGAATTGCAATATAAACTCATAATTAAGGCTTTCTTTCTCAAAAATGAATGATATAAACTTACAATTGTGAGCATTAAAGCCAGAATTGCAATATAAACTCATAATTAAGGCTTTCTTTCTAAAAAAAATGGATGATATAAACTTAAAATTGTGAGCATTAAAGCCAGAATTGCAATATAAACTCATAATTCAGGCTTTCTTTCTCAAAAAAAAAAAAAAAATGATAATATATACTCACATTTGTGAGAAAAAAAAAGCCAGAATTGCAATATAAACTCATAATTCAGGCTTTCTTTCTCAAAAAATTGATGATATATACTCACATTTGTGAGAAATAAAGCCAGAATTGCAATATGAACTCATAATTCAGGCTTTCTTTCTCAGAAATGAGTGATATATACTCACAATTGTGAGAAATAAAGCCAGAATTGCAATATAAACTAATAATTCAGGCTTTCTTTCTCAGAAATGGGTGATATATACTCACAATTGTGAGAAATTAAGCCAGAATTGCAATTTAAACTCATATTTCAGGCTTTCTTTCTCAAAAATGCATGATATATTCTCACAATTGTGAGAAATAAAGCCAAAATTGCAATATAAACTCACAATTCAGGCTTTCTTTCTCAAAAATGGATAACATGAACTCACAATTGTGAGAAATAAAGCCAGAATTCAATATTAACTCATAATTCAGGCTTTCTTTCTCAAAAATTGGTGATATATACTCACAATTGTGAGAAATAAAGCCAGAATTGCAATATAAACTCATAATCCAGGCTTTCTTTCTCAAAAATGGATAACAAACTCACAATTGTGAGAAATAAAGCCAGAATTCAATATTAACTCATAATTCAGGCTTTCTTTCTCAGAAATGGATAACATAAACTCACAATTGTGAGAAATAAAGCCAGAATTACAATATAAACTAATAATTCAGGCTTTCTTTCTCAAAAATGAATGATATAAACTTACAATTGTGAGCATTAAAGCCAGAATTGCAATATAAACTCATAATTAAGGCTTTCTTTCTCAAAAATGGTCGATATAAACTTAAAATTGTGAGCATTAAAGCCAGAATTGCAATTTAAACTCATAATTCAGGCTTTCTTTCTCAAAAAAAAAAATTGATGATATATACTCACATTTGTGAGAAAAAAAAAAAGCCAGAATTGCAATATAAACTCATAATTCAGGCTTTCTTTCTCAAAAAATTGATGATGTATACTCACATTTGTGAGAAATAAAGCCAGAATTGCAATATGAACTCATAATTCAGGCTTTCTTTCTCAGAAATGGGTGATATATACTCACAATTGTGAGAAATTAAGCCAGAATGGCAATATAAAATCATATTTCAGGTTTTCTTTCTCCATAAACTCACAATTGTGAGAAATAAAGCCAGAATTGCAATATAAACTAATAATTCAGGCTTTCTTTCTCAGAAATGGGTGATATATACTCACAATTGTGAGAAATTAAACCAGAATTGCAATTTAAACTCATATGTCAGGCTTTCTTTCTCAAAAATGCATGATATATTCTCACAATTGTGAGAAATAAAGCCAGAATTGCAATATAAACTCACAATTCAGGCTTTCTTTCTCAAAAATGGATAACATGAACTCACAATTGTGAGAAATAAAGCCAGAATTCAATATTAACTCAAAATTCAGGCTTTCTTTCTCAGAAATTGGTGATATATACTCACAATTGTGAGAAATAAAGCCAGAATTGCAATATAAACTCATAATTCAGGCTTTCTTTCTCAAAAATGGATAACAAACTCACAATTGTGAGAAATAAAGCCAGAATTCAATATTAACTCATAATTCAGGCTTTCTTTCTCAGAAATGGATAACATAAACTCACAATTGTGAGAAATAAAGCCAGAATTCAATATCGACTAATAATTCAGGCTTTCTTTCTCAGAAATGGATAACATAAACTCACAATTGTGAGAAATAAAGCCAGAATTGCAATATAAACTAATAATTCAGGCTTTCTTTCTCAAAAATGAATGATATAAACTTTCAATTGTGAGCATTAAAGCCAGAATTGCAATATAAACTAATAATTCAGGCTTTCTTTCTCAGAAATGAATGATATATACTCACAATTGTCAGAAATAAAGCCAGAATTGCAATATAAACTCATAATTGAGGCTTTCTTTGTCAGAAATGGGTGATATATACTCACAATTGTGAGAAATTAAGCCAGAATTGCAATTTAATCTCATATTTCAGGCTTTCTTTCTCCATAAACTCACAATTGTGAGAAATAAAGCCAGAATTGCAATATAAACTCATAATTCAGGCTTTCTTTCTCAAAAATTGGTGATATAAACTCACAATTGTGAGAAATGAAGCCAGAATTGCAATATGAACTCATAATTCAGGCTTTCTTTCTCAAAAATTAATGATATAAACTTACAATTGTGAGCATTAAAGCGAGAATTGCAATATAAACTCATAATTAAGGCTTTCTTTCTCAAAAATGAATGATATAAACATACAAATGTGAGCATTAAAGCCAGAATTGCAATATAAACTCATAATTAAGGCTTTCTTCCTCAAAAATTAATCATAAAAACTTACAATTGTGACAATTAAAGCGAGAATTGCAATATAAACTCATAATTAAGGCTTTCTTTCTCAAAAATGAATGATATAAACTTACAATTGTGAGCATTAAAGCCAGAATTGCAATATAAACTCATAATTAAGGCTTTCTTTCTAAAAAAAATGGATGATATAAACTTAAAATTGTGAGCATTAAAGCCAGAATTGCAATATAAACTCATAATTCAGGCTTTCTTTCTCAAAAAAAAAAAAAAAATGATAATATATACTCACATTTGTGAGAAAAAAAAAAGCCAGAATTGCAATATAAACTCATAATTCAGGCTTTCTTTCTCAAAAAATTGATGATATATACTCACATTTGTGAGAAATAAAGCCAGAATTGCAATATGAACTCATAATTCAGGCTTTCTTTCTCAGAAATGAGTGATATATACTCACAATTGTGAGAAATAAAGCCAGAATTGCAATATAAACTAATAATTCAGGCTTTCTTTCTCAGAAATGGGTGATATATACTCACAATTGTGAGAAATTAAGCCAGAATTGCAATTTAAACTCATATTTCAGGCTTTCTTTCTCAAAAATGCATGATATATTCTCACAATTGTGAGAAATAAAGCCAAAATTGCAATATAAACTCACAATTCAGGCTTTCTTTCTCAAAAATGGATAACATGAACTCACAATTGTGAGAAATAAAGCCAGAATTCAATATTAACTCATAATTCAGGCTTTCTTTCTCAAAAATTGGTGATATATACTCACAATTGTGAGAAATAAAGCCAGAATTGCAATATAAACTCATAATCCAGGCTTTCTTTCTCAAAAATGGATAACAAACTCACAATTGTGAGAAATAAAGCCAGAATTCAATATTAACTCATAATTCAGGCTTTCTTTCTCAGAAATGGATAACATAAACTCACAATTGTGAGAAATAAAGCCAGAATTACAATATAAACTAATAATTCAGGCTTTCTTTCTCAAAAATGAATGATATAAACTTACAATTGTGAGCATTAAAGCCAGAATTGCAATATAAACTCATAATTAAGGCTTTCTTTCTCAAAAATGGATAACATAAACTCACAATTGTGAGAAATAAAGCCAGAATTGCAATATAATCTAATAATTCAGGCTTTCTTTCTCAGAAATGAATGATATATACTCACAATTGTCAGAAATAAAGCCAGAATTGCAATATAAACTCATAATTGAGGCTTTCTTTGTCAGAAATGGGTGATATATACTCACAATTGTGAGAAATTAAGCCAGAATTGCAATTTAATCTCATATTTCAGGCTTTCTTTCTCCATAAACTCACAATTGTGAGAAATAAAGCCAGAATTGCAATATAAACTCATAATTCAGGCTTTCTTTCTCAAAAATTGGTGATATAAACTCACAATTGTGAGAAATGAAGCCAGAATTGCAATATGAACTCATAATTCAGGCTTTCTTTCTCAAAAATTAATGATATAAACTTACAATTGTGAGCATTAAAGCGAGAATTGCAATATAAACTCATAATTAAGGCTTTCTTTCTCAAAAATGGATGATATAAACTTACAATTGTGAGCATTAAAGCGAGAATTGCAATATAAACTCATAATTAAGGCTTTCTTTCTCAAAAATGGCTGATATAAACTTAAAATTGTGAGCATTAAAGCCAGAATTGCAATATTAACTCATAATTCAGGCTTTCTTTCTCAGAAATTGGTGATATATACTCACAATTGTGAGAAATGAAGCCAGAATTGCAATATGAACTCATAATTCAGGCTTTCTTTCTCAAAAATTAATGATATAAACGTACAATTGTGAGCATTAAAGCAAGAATTGCAATATAAACTCATAATTAAGGCTTTCTTTCTCAAAAATGTATGATATAAACTTAAAATTGTGAGCATTAAAGCCAGAATTCAATATTAACTCATAATTAAGGCTTTCTTTCTCAAAAATGGATAACATAAACTTTCAATTGTGAGCATTAAAGCCAGAATTGCAATATAAACTCATAATTAAGGCTTTCTTTCTCAAAAATGGATAACATAAACTCACAATTGTGAGAAATAAAGCCAGAATTGCAATATAAACTAATAATTCAGGCTTTCTTTCTCAGAAATGAATGATATATACTCACAATTGTGAGAAATTAAGCCAGAATTGCAATTTAATCTCATATTTCAGGCTTTCTTTCTCCATAAACTCACAATTGTCAGAAATAAAGCCAGAATTGCAATATAAACTCATAATTCAGGCTTTCTTTGTCAGAAATGGGTGATATATACTCACAATTGTGAGAAATTAAGCCAGAATTGCAATTTAATCTCATATTTCAGGCTTTCTTTCTCCATAAACTCACAATTGTGAGAAATTAAGCCAGAATTGCAATTTAAACTCACAATTCAGGCTTTCTTTCTCAGAAATGGGTGATATATACTCACAATTGTGAGAAATAAAGCCAGAATTGCAATATAAACTCATAATTCAGGCTTTCTTTCTCAAAAATTGGTGATATAAACTCACAATTGTGAGAAATGAAGCCAGAATTGCAATATGAACTCATAATTCAGGCTTTCTTTCTCAAAAATTAATGATATAAACTTACAATTGTGAGCATTAAAGCGAGAATTGCAATATAAACTCATAATTAAGGCTTTCTTTCTCAAAAATGGATGATATAAACTTACAATTGTGAGCATTAAAGCGAGAATTGCAATATAAACTCATAATTAAGGCTTTCTTTCTCAAAAATGGCTGATATAAACTTAAAATTGTGAGCATTAAAGCCAGAATTGCAATATAAACTCATAATTCAGGCTTTCTTTCTCAAAAATGGATAACATAAACTCACAATTGTGAGAAATAAAGCCAGAATTCAATATGAACTCATAATTCAGGCTTTCTTTCTCAAAAATTAATGAGATAAACTTACAATTGTGAGCATTAAAGCGAGAATTGCAATATAAACTCATGATTAAGGCTTTCTTTCTCAAAAATGGATGATATAAACTAACAATTGTGAGCATTAAAGCGAGAATTGCAATATAAACTCATAATTAAGGCTTTCTTTCTCAAAAATGGATGATATAAACTTACAATTGTGAGCATTAAAGCCAGAATTGCAATATAAACTCATAATTAAGGCTTTCTTTCTCAAAAATGGATGATATAAACTTAAAATTGTGAGCATTAAAGACAGAATTGCAATATAAACTCATATTTCAGGCTTTCTTTCTCAAAAATGCATGATATATTCTCACAATTGTGAGAAATAAAGCCAGAATTGCAAAATCAACTCACAATTCAGGCTTTCTTTCTCAGAAATGGGTGATATATACTCACAATTGTGAGAAATAAAGCTAGAATTGCAATATAAACTCATAATTCAGGCTTTCTTTCTCAAAAATGGATAACATAAACTCACAATTGTTAGAAATAAAGCCAGAATTCAATATTAACTCATAATTCAGGCTTTCTTTCTCAGAAATGGATAACATAAACTCACAATTGTGAGAAATAATGCCAGAATTGCAATATCAACTCATAATTCAGGCTTTCTTTCTCAAAAAATTGATGATATATACACACAATTGTGAGAAATAAAGCCAAAATTGCAATATAAACTCATAATTCAGGCATTCTTTCTCAAAAAATTGATGATATATACTCACATTTGTGAGAAATAAAGCCAGAATGGCAATATAAACTCATAATTCAGGCTTTCTTTCTCAGAAATGGGTGATATATACTCACAATTGTGAGAAATTAAGCCAGAATGGCAATATAAACTCATAATTCAGGCTTTCTTTCTCCATAAACTCACAATTGTGAGAAATTAAGCCAGAATTGCAATTTAAACTCATATTTCAGGCTTTCTTTCTCAAAAATGCATGATATATTCTCACAATTGTGAGAAATAAAGCCAGAATTGCAATATAAACTCACAATTCAGGCTTTCTTTCTCAGAAATGGGTGATATTTACTCACAATTGTGAGAAATAAAGCCAGAATTGCAATATAAACTCATAATTCAGGCTTTCTTTCTCAAAAATGGATGATATAAACTTAAAATTGTGAGCATTAAAGCCAGAATTGCAATATTAACTCATAATTCAGGCTTTCTTTCTCAGAAATTGGTGATATATACTCACAATTGTGAGAAATGAAGCCAGAATTGCAATATGAACTCATAATTCAGGCTTTCTTTCTCAAAAATGCATGATATATTCTCACAATTGTGAGAAATAAAGCCAGAATTCAATATAAACTCATAATTCAGGCTTTCTTTCTCAGAAATGGATAACATAAACTCACAATTGTGAGAAATAAAGCCAGAATTCAATATTAACTAATAATTCAGGCTTTCTTTCTCAGAAATGGATAACATAAACTCACAATTGTGAGAAATAAAGCCAGAATTGCAATATAAACTAATAATTCAGGCTTTCTTTCTCAAAAATGAATGATATAAACTTACAATTGTGAGCATTAAAGCCAGAATTGCAATATAAACTCATAATTAAGGCTTTCTTTCTCAAAAATGGATAACATAAACTCACAATTGTGAGAAATAAAGCCAGAATTGCAATATAAACTAATAATTCAGGCTTTCTTTCTCAGAAATGAATGATATATACTCACAATTGTGAGAAATTAAGCCAGAATTGCAATTTAATCTCATATTTCAGGCTTTCTTTCTCCATAAACTCACAATTGTCAGAAATAAAGCCAGAATTGCAATATAAACTCATAATTCAGGCTTTCTTTGTCAGAAATGGGTGATATATACTCACAATTGTGAGAAATTAAGCCAGAATTGCAATTTAATCTCATATTTCAGGCTTTCTTTCTCCATAAACTCACAATTGTGAGAAATTAAGCCAGAATTGCAATTTAAACTCACAATTCAGGCTTTCTTTCTCAGAAATGGGTGATATATACTCACAATTGTGAGAAATAAAGCCAGAATTGCAATATAAACTCATAATTCAGGCTTTCTTTCTCAAAAATTGGTGATATAAACTCACAATTGTGAGAAATGAAGCCAGAATTGCAATATGAACTCATAATTCAGGCTTTCTTTCTCAAAAATTAATGATATAAACTTACAATTGTGAGCATTAAAGCGAGAATTGCAATATAAACTCATAATTAAGGCTTTCTTTCTCAAAAATGGATGATATAAACTTACAATTGTGAGCATTAAAGCGAGAATTGCAATATAAACTCATAATTAAGGCTTTCTTTCTCAAAAATGGCTGATATAAACTTAAAATTGTGAGCATTAAAGCCAGAATTGCAATATAAACTCATAATTCAGGCTTTCTTTCTCAAAAATGGATAACATAAACTCACAATTGTGAGAAATAAAGCCAGAATTCAATATGAACTCATAATTCAGGCTTTCTTTCTCAAAAATTAATGAGATAAACTTACAATTGTGAGCATTAAAGCGAGAATTGCAATATAAACTCATGATTAAGGCTTTCTTTCTCAAAAATGGATGATATAAACTAACAATTGTGAGCATTAAAGCGAGAATTGCAATATAAACTCATAATTAAGGCTTTCTTTCTCAAAAATGGATGATATAAACTTACAATTGTGAGCATTAAAGCCAGAATTGCAATATAAACTCATAATTAAGGCTTTCTTTCTCAAAAATGGATGATATAAACTTAAAATTGTGAGCATTAAAGACAGAATTGCAATATAAACTCATATTTCAGGCTTTCTTTCTCAAAAATGCATGATATATTCTCACAATTGTGAGAAATAAAGCCAGAATTGCAAAATCAACTCACAATTCAGGCTTTCTTTCTCAGAAATGGGTGATATATACTCACAATTGTGAGAAATAAAGCTAGAATTGCAATATAAACTCATAATTCAGGCTTTCTTTCTCAAAAATGGATAACATAAACTCACAATTGTTAGAAATAAAGCCAGAATTCAATATTAACTCATAATTCAGGCTTTCTTTCTCAGAAATGGATAACATAAACTCACAATTGTGAGAAATAATGCCAGAATTGCAATATCAACTCATAATTCAGGCTTTCTTTCTCAAAAAATTGATGATATATACACACAATTGTGAGAAATAAAGCGAGAATTGCAATATAAACTCATAATTAAGGCTTTCTTTCTCAAAAATGAATGATATAAACTTACAATTGTGAGCATTAAAGCCAGAATTGCAATATAAACTCATAATTAAGGCTTTCTTTCTAAAAAAAATGGATGATATAAACTTAAAATTGTGAGCATTAAAGCCAGAATTGCAATATAAACTCATAATTCAGGCTTTCTTTCTCAAAAAAAAAAAAAAATGATAATATATACTCACATTTGTGAGAAAAAAAAAGCCAGAATTGCAATATAAACTCATAATTCAGGCTTTCTTTCTCAAAAAATTGATGATATATACTCACATTTGTGAGAAATAAAGCCAGAATTGCAATATGAACTCATAATTCAGGCTTTCTTTCTCAGAAATGAGTGATATATACTCACAATTGTGAGAAATAAAGCCAGAATTGCAATATAAACTAATAATTCAGGCTTTCTTTCTCAGAAATGGGTGATATATACTCACAATTGTGAGAAATTAAGCCAGAATTGCAATTTAAACTCATATTTCAGGCTTTCTTTCTCAAAAATGCATGATATATTCTCACAATTGTGAGAAATAAAGCCAAAATTGCAATATAAACTCACAATTCAGGCTTTCTTTCTCAAAAATGGATAACATGAACTCACAATTGTGAGAAATAAAGCCAGAATTCAATATTAACTCATAATTCAGGCTTTCTTTCTCAAAAATTGGTGATATATACTCACAATTGTGAGAAATAAAGCCAGAATTGCAATATAAACTCATAATCCAGGCTTTCTTTCTCAAAAATGGATAACAAACTCACAATTGTGAGAAATAAAGCCAGAATTCAATATTAACTCATAATTCAGGCTTTCTTTCTCAGAAATGGATAACATAAACTCACAATTGTGAGAAATAAAGCCAGAATTACAATATAAACTAATAATTCAGGCTTTCTTTCTCAAAAATGAATGATATAAACTTACAATTGTGAGCATTAAAGCCAGAATTGCAATATAAACTCATAATTAAGGCTTTCTTTCTCAAAAATGGATAACATAAACTCACAATTGTGAGAAATAAAGCCAGAATTGCAATATAATCTAATAATTCAGGCTTTCTTTCTCAGAAATGAATGATATATACTCACAATTGTCAGAAATAAAGCCAGAATTGCAATATAAACTCATAATTGAGGCTTTCTTTGTCAGAAATGGGTGATATATACTCACAATTGTGAGAAATTAAGCCAGAATTGCAATTTAATCTCATATTTCAGGCTTTCTTTCTCCATAAACTCACAATTGTGAGAAATAAAGCCAGAATTGCAATATAAACTCATAATTCAGGCTTTCTTTCTCAAAAATTGGTGATATAAACTCACAATTGTGAGAAATGAAGCCAGAATTGCAATATGAACTCATAATTCAGGCTTTCTTTCTCAAAAATTAATGATATAAACTTACAATTGTGAGCATTAAAGCGAGAATTGCAATATAAACTCATAATTAAGGCTTTCTTTCTCAAAAATGGATGATATAAACTTACAATTGTGAGCATTAAAGCGAGAATTGCAATATAAACTCATAATTAAGGCTTTCTTTCTCAAAAATGGCTGATATAAACTTAAAATTGTGAGCATTAAAGCCAGAATTGCAATATTAACTCATAATTCAGGCTTTCTTTCTCAGAAATTGGTGATATATACTCACAATTGTGAGAAATGAAGCCAGAATTGCAATATGAACTCATAATTCAGGCTTTCTTTCTCAAAAATTAATGATATAAACGTACAATTGTGAGCATTAAAGCAAGAATTGCAATATAAACTCATAATTAAGGCTTTCTTTCTCAAAAATGTATGATATAAACTTAAAATTGTGAGCATTAAAGCCAGAATTCAATATTAACTCATAATTAAGGCTTTCTTTCTCAAAAATGGATAACATAAACTTTCAATTGTGAGCATTAAAGCCAGAATTGCAATATAAACTCATAATTAAGGCTTTCTTTCTCAAAAATGGATAACATAAACTCACAATTGTGAGAAATAAAGCCAGAATTGCAATATAAACTAATAATTCAGGCTTTCTTTCTCAGAAATGAATGATATATACTCACAATTGTGAGAAATTAAGCCAGAATTGCAATTTAATCTCATATTTCAGGCTTTCTTTCTCCATAAACTCACAATTGTCAGAAATAAAGCCAGAATTGCAATATAAACTCATAATTCAGGCTTTCTTTGTCAGAAATGGGTGATATATACTCACAATTGTGAGAAATTAAGCCAGAATTGCAATTTAATCTCATATTTCAGGCTTTCTTTCTCCATAAACTCACAATTGTGGGAAATTAAGCCAGAATTGCAATTTAAACTCACAATTCAGGCTTTCTTTCTCAGAAATGGGTGATATATACTCACAATTGTGAGAAATAAAGCCAGAATTGCAATATAAACTCATAATTCAGGCTTTCTTTCTCAAAAATTGGTGATATAAACTCACAATTGTGAGAAATGAAGCCAGAATTGCAATATGAACTCATAATTCAGGCTTTCTTTCTCAAAAATTAATGATATAAACTTACAATTGTGAGCATTAAAGCGAGAATTGCAATATAAACTCATAATTAAGGCTTTCTTTCTCAAAAATGGATGATATAAACTTACAATTGTGAGCATTAAAGCGAGAATTGCAATATAAACTCATAATTAAGGCTTTCTTTCTCAAAAATGGCTGATATAAACTTAAAATTGTGAGCATTAAAGCCAGAATTGCAATATAAACTCATAATTCAGGCTTTCTTTCTCAAAAATGGATAACATAAACTCACAATTGTGAGAAATAAAGCCAGAATTCAATATGAACTCATAATTCAGGCTTTCTTTCTCAAAAATTAATGAGATAAACTTACAATTGTGAGCATTAAAGCGAGAATTGCAATATAAACTCATGATTAAGGCTTTCTTTCTCAAAAATGGATGATATAAACTAACAATTGTGAGCATTAAAGCGAGAATTGCAATATAAACTCATAATTAAGGCTTTCTTTCTCAAAAATGGATGATATAAACTTACAATTGTGAGCATTAAAGCCAGAATTGCAATATAAACTCATAATTAAGGCTTTCTTTCTCAAAAATGGATGATATAAACTTAAAATTGTGAGCATTAAAGACAGAATTGCAATATAAACTCATATTTCAGGCTTTCTTTCTCAAAAATGCATGATATATTCTCACAATTGTGAGAAATAAAGCCAGAATTGCAAAATCAACTCACAATTCAGGCTTTCTTTCTCAGAAATGGGTGATATATACTCACAATTGTGAGAAATAAAGCTAGAATTGCAATATAAACTCATAATTCAGGCTTTCTTTCTCAAAAATGGATAACATAAACTCACAATTGTTAGAAATAAAGCCAGAATTCAATATTAACTCATAATTCAGGCTTTCTTTCTCAGAAATGGATAACATAAACTCACAATTGTGAGAAATAATGCCAGAATTGCAATATCAACTCATAATTCAGGCTTTCTTTCTCAAAAAATTGATGATATATACACACAATTGTGAGAAATAAAGCGAGAATTGCAATATAAACTCATAATTAAGGCTTTCTTTCTCAAAAATGAATGATATAAACTTAAAATTGTGAGCATTAAAGCCAGAATTGCAATATAAACTCATAATTCAGGCTTTCTTTCTCAAAAAAAAAAAAAAATGATAATATATACTCACATTTGTGAGAAAAAAAAAGCCAGAATTGCAATATAAACTCATAATTCAGGCTTTCTTTCTCAAAAAATTGATGATATATATACTCACATTTGTGAGAAATAAAGCCAGAATTGCAATATGAACTCATAATTCAGGCTTTCTTTCTCAGAAATGAGTGATATATACTCACAATTGTGAGAAATAAAGCCAGAATTGCAATATAAACTAATAATTCAGGCTTTCTTTCTCAGAAATGGGTGATATATACTCACAATTGTGAGAAATTAAGCCAGAATTGCAATTTAAACTCATATTTCAGGCTTTCTTTCTCAAAAATGCATGATATATTCTCACAATTGTGAGAAATAAAGCCAAAATTGCAATATAAACTCACAATTCAGGCTTTCTTTCTCAAAAATGGATAACATGAACTCACAATTGTGAGAAATAAAGCCAGAATTCAATATTAACTCATAATTCAGGCTTTCTTTCTCAAAAATTGGTGATATATACTCACAATTGTGAGAAATAAAGCCAGAATTGCAATATAAACTCATAATCCAGGCTTTCTTTCTCAAAAATGGATAACAAACTCACAATTGTGAGAAATAAAGCCAGAATTCAATATTAACTCATAATTCAGGCTTTCTTTCTCAGAAATGGATAACATAAACTCACAATTGTGAGAAATAAAGCCAGAATTACAATATAAACTAATAATTCAGGCTTTCTTTCTCAAAAATGAATGATATAAACTTACAATTGTGAGCATTAAAGCCAGAATTGCAATATAAACTCATAATTAAGGCTTTCTTTCTCAAAAATGGATAACATAAACTCACAATTGTGAGAAATAAAGCCAGAATTGCAATATAATCTAATAATTCAGGCTTTCTTTCTCAGAAATGAATGATATATACTCACAATTGTCAGAAATAAAGCCAGAATTGCAATATAAACTCATAATTGAGGCTTTCTTTGTCAGAAATGGGTGATATATACTCACAATTGTGAGAAATTAAGCCAGAATTGCAATTTAATCTCATATTTCAGGCTTTCTTTCTCCATAAACTCACAATTGTGAGAAATAAAGCCAGAATTGCAATATAAACTCATAATTCAGGCTTTCTTTCTCAAAAATTGGTGATATAAACTCACAATTGTGAGAAATGAAGCCAGAATTGCAATATGAACTCATAATTCAGGCTTTCTTTCTCAAAAATTAATGATATAAACTTACAATTGTGAGCATTAAAGCGAGAATTGCAATATAAACTCATAATTAAGGCTTTCTTTCTCAAAAATGGATGATATAAACTTACAATTGTGAGCATTAAAGCGAGAATTGCAATATAAACTCATAATTAAGGCTTTCTTTCTCAAAAATGGCTGATATAAACTTAAAATTGTGAGCATTAAAGCCAGAATTGCAATATTAACTCATAATTCAGGCTTTCTTTCTCAGAAATTGGTGATATATACTCACAATTGTGAGAAATGAAGCCAGAATTGCAATATGAACTCATAATTCAGGCTTTCTTTCTCAAAAATTAATGATATAAACGTACAATTGTGAGCATTAAAGCAAGAATTGCAATATAAACTCATAATTAAGGCTTTCTTTCTCAAAAATGTATGATATAAACTTAAAATTGTGAGCATTAAAGCCAGAATTCAATATTAACTCATAATTAAGGCTTTCTTTCTCAAAAATGGATAACATAAACTTTCAATTGTGAGCATTAAAGCCAGAATTGCAATATAAACTCATAATTAAGGCTTTCTTTCTCAAAAATGGATAACATAAACTCACAATTGTGAGAAATAAAGCCAGAATTGCAATATAAACTAATAATTCAGGCTTTCTTTCTCAGAAATGAATGATATATACTCACAGTTGTGAGAAATTAAGCCAGAATTGCAATTTAATCTCATATTTCAGGCTTTCTTTCTCCATAAACTCACAATTGTCAGAAATAAAGCCAGAATTGCAATATAAACTCATAATTCAGGCTTTCTTTGTCAGAAATGGGTGATATATACTCACAATTGTGAGAAATTAAGCCAGAATTGCAATTTAATCTCATATTTCAGGCTTTCTTTCTCCATAAACTCACAATTGTGAGAAATTAAGCCAGAATTGCAATTTAAACTCACAATTCAGGCTTTCTTTCTCAGAAATGGGTGATATATACTCACAATTGTGAGAAATAAAGCCAGAATTGCAATATAAACTCATAATTCAGGCTTTCTTTCTCAAAAATTGGTGATATAAACTCACAATTGTGAGAAATGAAGCCAGAATTGCAATATGAACTCATAATTCAGGCTTTCTTTCTCAAAAATTAATGATATAAACTTACAATTGTGAGCATTAAAGCGAGAATTGCAATATAAACTCATAATTAAGGCTTTCTTTCTCAAAAATGGATGATATAAACTTACAATTGTGAGCATTAAAGCGAGAATTGCAATATAAACTCATAATTAAGGCTTTCTTTCTCAAAAATGGCTGATATAAACTTAAAATTGTGAGCATTAAAGCCAGAATTGCAATATAAACTCATAATTCAGGCTTTCTTTCTCAAAAATGGATAACATAAACTCACAATTGTGAGAAATAAAGCCAGAATTCAATATGAACTCATAATTCAGGCTTTCTTTCTCAAAAATTAATGAGATAAACTTACAATTGTGAGCATTAAAGCGAGAATTGCAATATAAACTCATGATTAAGGCTTTCTTTCTCAAAAATGGATGATATAAACTAACAATTGTGAGCATTAAAGCGAGAATTGCAATATAAACTCATAATTAAGGCTTTCTTTCTCAAAAATGGATGATATAAACTTACAATTGTGAGCATTAAAGCCAGAATTGCAATATAAACTCATAATTAAGGCTTTCTTTCTCAAAAATGGATGATATAAACTTAAAATTGTGAGCATTAAAGACAGAATTGCAATATAAACTCATATTTCAGGCTTTCTTTCTCAAAAATGCATGATATATTCTCACAATTGTGAGAAATAAAGCCAGAATTGCAAAATCAACTCACAATTCAGGCTTTCTTTCTCAGAAATGGGTGATATATACTCACAATTGTGAGAAATAAAGCTAGAATTGCAATATAAACTCATAATTCAGGCTTTCTTTCTCAAAAATGGATAACATAAACTCACAATTGTTAGAAATAAAGCCAGAATTCAATATTAACTCATAATTCAGGCTTTCTTTCTCAGAAATGGATAACATAAACTCACAATTGTGAGAAATAATGCCAGAATTGCAATATCAACTCATAATTCAGGCTTTCTTTCTCAAAAAATTGATGATATATACACACAATTGTGAGAAATAAAGCCAAAATTGCAATATAAACTCATAATTCAGGCATTCTTTCTCAAAAAATTGATGATATATACTCACATTTGTGAGAAATAAAGCCAGAATGGCAATATAAACTCATAATTCAGGCTTTCTTTCTCAGAAATGGGTGATATATACTCACAATTGTGAGAAATTAAGCCAGAATGGCAATATAAACTCATAATTCAGGCTTTCTTTCTCCATAAACTCACAATTGTGAGAAATTAAGCCAGAATTGCAATTTAAACTCATATTTCAGGCTTTCTTTCTCAAAAATGCATGATATATTCTCACAATTGTGAGAAATAAAGCCAGAATTGCAATATAAACTCACAATTCAGGCTTTCTTTCTCAGAAATGGGTGATATTTACTCACAATTGTGAGAAATAAAGCCAGAATTGCAATATAAACTCATAATTCAGGCTTTCTTTCTCAAAAATGGATGATATAAACTTAAAATTGTGAGCATTAAAGCCAGAATTGCAATATTAACTCATAATTCAGGCTTTCTTTCTCAGAAATTGGTGATATATACTCACAATTGTGAGAAATGAAGCCAGAATTGCAATATGAACTCATAATTCAGGCTTTCTTTCTCAAAAATGCATGATATATTCTCACAATTGTGAGAAATAAAGCCAGAATTCAATATAAACTCATAATTCAGGCTTTCTTTCTCAGAAATGGATAACATAAACTCACAATTGTGAGAAATAAAGCCAGAATTCAATATTAACTAATAATTCAGGCTTTCTTTCTCAGAAATGGATAACATAAACTCACAATTGTGAGAAATAAAGCCAGAATTGCAATATAAACTAATAATTCAGGCTTTCTTTCTCAAAAATGAATGATATAAACTTACAATTGTGAGCATTAAAGCCAGAATTGCAATATAAACTCATAATTAAGGCTTTCTTTCTCAAAAATGGATAACATAAACTCACAATTGTGAGAAATAAAGCCAGAATTGCAATATAAACTAATAATTCAGGCTTTCTTTCTCAGAAATGAATGATATATACTCACAATTGTGAGAAATTAAGCCAGAATTGCAATTTAATCTCATATTTCAGGCTTTCTTTCTCCATAAACTCACAATTGTCAGAAATAAAGCCAGAATTGCAATATAAACTCATAATTCAGGCTTTCTTTGTCAGAAATGGGTGATATATACTCACAATTGTGAGAAATTAAGCCAGAATTGCAATTTAATCTCATATTTCAGGCTTTCTTTCTCCATAAACTCACAATTGTGAGAAATTAAGCCAGAATTGCAATTTAAACTCACAATTCAGGCTTTCTTTCTCAGAAATGGGTGATATATACTCACAATTGTGAGAAATAAAGCCAGAATTGCAATATAAACTCATAATTCAGGCTTTCTTTCTCAAAAATTGGTGATATAAACTCACAATTGTGAGAAATGAAGCCAGAATTGCAATATGAACTCATAATTCAGGCTTTCTTTCTCAAAAATTAATGATATAAACTTACAATTGTGAGCATTAAAGCGAGAATTGCAATATAAACTCATAATTAAGGCTTTCTTTCTCAAAAATGGATGATATAAACTTACAATTGTGAGCATTAAAGCGAGAATTGCAATATAAACTCATAATTAAGGCTTTCTTTCTCAAAAATGGCTGATATAAACTTAAAATTGTGAGCATTAAAGCCAGAATTGCAATATAAACTCATAATTCAGGCTTTCTTTCTCAAAAATGGATAACATAAACTCACAATTGTGAGAAATAAAGCCAGAATTCAATATGAACTCATAATTCAGGCTTTCTTTCTCAAAAATTAATGAGATAAACTTACAATTGTGAGCATTAAAGCGAGAATTGCAATATAAACTCATGATTAAGGCTTTCTTTCTCAAAAATGGATGATATAAACTAACAATTGTGAGCATTAAAGCGAGAATTGCAATATAAACTCATAATTAAGGCTTTCTTTCTCAAAAATGGATGATATAAACTTACAATTGTGAGCATTAAAGCCAGAATTGCAATATAAACTCATAATTAAGGCTTTCTTTCTCAAAAATGGATGATATAAACTTAAAATTGTGAGCATTAAAGACAGAATTGCAATATAAACTCATATTTCAGGCTTTCTTTCTCAAAAATGCATGATATATTCTCACAATTGTGAGAAATAAAGCCAGAATTGCAAAATCAACTCACAATTCAGGCTTTCTTTCTCAGAAATGGGTGATATATACTCACAATTGTGAGAAATAAAGCTAGAATTGCAATATAAACTCATAATTCAGGCTTTCTTTCTCAAAAATGGATAACATAAACTCACAATTGTTAGAAATAAAGCCAGAATTCAATATTAACTCATAATTCAGGCTTTCTTTCTCAGAAATGGATAACATAAACTCACAATTGTGAGAAATAATGCCAGAATTGCAATATCAACTCATAATTCAGGCTTTCTTTCTCAAAAAATTGATGATATATACACACAATTGTGAGAAATAAAGCCAAAATTGCAATATAAACTCATAATTCAGGCATTCTTTCTCAAAAAATTGATGATATATACTCACATTTGTGAGAAATAAAGCCAGAATGGCAATATAAACTCATAATTCAGGCTTTCTTTCTCAGAAATGGGTGATATATACTCACAATTGTGAGAAATTAAGCCAGAATTGCAATTTAAACTCATATTTCAGGCTTTCTTTCTCCATAAACTCACAATTGTGAGAAATTAAGCCAGAATTGCAATTTAAACTCATATTTCAGGCTTTCTTTCTCAAAAATGCATGATATATTCTCACAATTGTGAGAAATAAAGCCAGAATTGCAATATAAACTCACAATTCAGGCTTTCTTTCTCAGAAATGGGTGATATTTACTCACAATTGTGAGAAATAAAGCCAGAATTGCAATATAAACTCATAATTCAGGCTTTCTTTCTCAAAAATGGATGATATAAACTTAAAATTGTGAGCATTAAAGCCAGAATTGCAATATTAACTCATAATTCAGGCTTTCTTTCTCAGAAATTGGTGATATATACTCACAATTGTGAGAAATGAAGCCAGAATTGCAATATGAACTCATAATTCAGGCTTTCTTTCTCAAAAATGCATGATATATTCTCACAATTGTGAGAAATAAAGCCAGAATTCAATATAAACTCATAATTCAGGCTTTCTTTCTCAGAAATGGATAACATAAACTCACAATTGTGAGAAATAAAGCCAGAATTCAATATTAACTAATAATTCAGGCTTTCTTTCTCAGAAATGGATAACATAAACTCACAATTGTGAGAAATAAAGCCAGAATTGCAATATAAACTAATAATTCAGGCTTTCTTTCTCAAAAATGAATGATATAAACTTACAATTGTGAGCATTAAAGCCAGAATTGCAATATAAACTCATAATTAAGACTTTCTTTCTCAAAAATGGATAACATAAACTCACAATTGTGAGAAATAAAGCCAGAATTGCAATATAAACTAATAATTCAGGCTTTCTTTCTCAGAAATGAATGATATATACTCACAATTGTCAGAAATAAAGCCAGAATTGCAATATAAACTCATAATTCAGGCTTTTTTTTCTCAGAAATGGGTGATATATACTCACAATTGTGAGAAATTAAGCCAGAATTGCAATTTAAACTCATATTTCAGGCTTTCTTTCTCAAAAATGGATTATATAAACTTAAAATTGTGAGCATTAAAGCCAGAATTGCAATATAAACTCATAATTCAGGCTTTCTTTCTAAAAAAAAAATTTATGATATATACTCACATTTGTGAGAAATAAAGCCAGAATTGCAATATGAACTCATAATTCAGGCTTTCTTTCTCAGAAATGGGTGATATATACTCACAATTGTGAGAAATGAAGCCAGAATTGCAATATGAACTCATAATTCAGGCTTTCTTTCTCAAAAATTAATCATATAAACTTACAATTGTGACAATTAAAGCGAGAATTGCAATATAAACTAATAATTAAGGCTTTCTTTCTCAAAAATGGATGATATAAACTTACAATTGTCAGCATTAAAGCCAGAATTGCAATATAAACTCATAATTAAGGCTTTCTTTCTCAAAAATGGATAACATAAACTCACAATTGTGAGAAATAAAGCCAGAATTGCAATATAAACTAATAATTCAGGCTTTCTTTCTCAGAAATGAATGATATATACTCACAATTGTGAGAAATTAAGCCAGAATTGCAATTTAATCTCATATTTCAGGCTTTCTTTCTCCATAAACTCACAATTGTCAGAAATAAAGCCAGAATTGCAATATAAACTCATAATTCAGGCTTTCTTTGTCAGAAATGGGTGATATATACTCACAATTGTGAGAAATTAAGCCAGAATTGCAATTTAATCTCATATTTCAGGCTTTCTTTCTCCATAAACTCACAATTGTGAGAAATTAAGCCAGAATTGCAATTTAAACTCACAATTCAGGCTTTCTTTCTCAGAAATGGGTGATATATACTCACAATTGTGAGAAATGAAGCCAGAATTGCAATATGAACTCATAATTCAGGCTTTCTTTCTCAAAAATTAATGATATAAACTTACAATTGTGAGCATTAAAGCGAGAATTGCAATATAAACTCATAATTAAGGCTTTCTTTCTCAAAAATGGATGATATAAACTTACAATTGTGAGCATTAAAGCGAGAATTGCAATATAAACTCATAATTAAGGCTTTCTTTCTCAAAAATGGCTGATATAAACTTAAAATTGTGAGCATTAAAGCCAGAATTGCAATATAAACTCATAATTCAGGCTTTCTTTCTCAAAAATGGATAACATAAACTCACAATTTTGAGAAATAAAGCCAGAATTCAATATGAACTCATAATTCAGGCTTTCTTTCTCAAAAATTAATGAGATAAACTTACAATTGTGAGCATTAAAGCGAGAATTGCAATATAAACTCATGATTAAGGCTTTCTTTCTCAAAAATGGATGATATAAACTAACAATTGTGAGCATTAAAGCGAGAATTGCAATATAAACTCATAATTAAGGCTTTCTTTCTCAAAAATGGATGATATAAACTTACAATTGTGAGCATTAAAGCCAGAATTGCAATATAAACTCATAATTAAGGCTTTCTTTCTCAAAAATGGATGATATAAACTTAAAATTGTGAGCATTAAAGACAGAATTGCAATATAAACTCATATTTCAGGCTTTCTTTCTCAAAAATGCATGATATATTCTCACAATTGTGAGAAATAAAGCTAGAATTGCAATATAAACTCATAATTCAGGCTTTCTTTCTCAAAAATGGATAACATAAACTCACAATTGTTAGAAATAAAGCCAGAATTCAATATTAACTCATAATTCAGGCTTTCTTTCTCAGAAATGGATAACATAAACTCACAATTGTGAGAAATAATGCCAGAATTGCAATATCAACTCATAATTCAGGCTTTCTTTCTCAAAAAATTGATGATATATACACACAATTGTGAGAAATAAAGCCAAAATTGCAATATAAACTCATAATTCAGGCATTCTTTCTCAAAAAATTGATGATATATACTCACATTTGTGAGAAATAAAGCCAGAATGGCAATATAAACTCATAATTCAGGCTTTCTTTCTCAAAAATGGATAACATAAACTCACAATTGTTAGAAATAAAGCCAGAATTCAATATTAACTCATAATTCAGGCTTTCTTTCTCAGAAATGGGTGATATATACTCACAATTGTGAGAAATTAAGCCAGAATTGCAATTTAAACTCATATTTCAGGCTTTCTTTCTCCATAAACTCACAATTGTGAGAAATTAAGCCAGAATTGCAATTTAAACTCATATTTCAGGCTTTCTTTCTCAAAAATGCATGATATATTCTCACAATTGTGAGAAATAAAGCCAGAATTGCAATATAAACTCACAATTCAGGCTTTCTTTCTCAGAAATGGGTGATATTTACTCACAATTGTGAGAAATAAAGTCAGAATTGCAATATAAACTCATAATTCAGGCTTTCTTTCTCAAAAATGGATGATATAAACTTAAAATTGTGAGCATTAAAGCCAGAATTGCAATATTAACTCATAATTCAGGCTTTCTTTCTCAGAAATTGGTGATATATACTCACAATTGTGAGAAATGAAGCCAGAATTGCAATATGAACTCATAATTCAGGCTTTCTTTCTCAAAAATGCATGATATATTCTCACAATTGTGAGAAATAAAGCCAGAATTCAATATAAACTCATAATTCAGGCTTTCTTTCTCAGAAATGGATAACATAAACTCACAATTGTGAGAAATAAAGCCAGAATTCAATATTAACTAATAATTCAGGCTTTCTTTCTCAGAAATGGATAACATAAACTCACAATTGTGAGAAATAAAGCCAGAATTGCAATATAATCTAATAATTCAGGCTTTCTTTCTCAGAAATGAATGATATATACTCACAATTGTCAGAAATAAAGCCAGAATTGCAATATAAACTCATAATTGAGGCTTTCTTTGTCAGAAATGGGTGATATATACTCACAATTGTGAGAAATTAAGCCAGAATTGCAATTTAATCTCATATTTCAGGCTTTCTTTCTCCATAAACTCACAATTGTGAGAAATAAAGCCAGAATTGCAATATAAACTCATAATTCAGGCTTTCTTTCTCAAAAATTGGTGATATAAACTCACAATTGTGAGAAATGAAGCCAGAATTGCAATATGAACTCATAATTCAGGCTTTCTTTCTCAAAAATTAATGATATAAACTTACAATTGTGAGCATTAAAGCGAGAATTGCAATATAAACTCATAATTAAGGCTTTCTTTCTCAAAAATGGATGATATAAACTTACAATTGTGAGCATTAAAGCGAGAATTGCAATATAAACTCATAATTAAGGCTTTCTTTCTCAAAAATGGCTGATATAAACTTAAAATTGTGAGCATTAAAGCCAGAATTGCAATATTAACTCATAATTCAGGCTTTCTTTCTCAGAAATTGGTGATATATACTCACAATTGTGAGAAATGAAGCCAGAATTGCAATATGAACTCATAATTCAGGCTTTCTTTCTCAAAAATTAATGATATAAACGTACAATTGTGAGCATTAAAGCAAGAATTGCAATATAAACTCATAATTAAGGCTTTCTTTCTCAAAAATGTATGATATAAACTTAAAATTGTGAGCATTAAAGCCAGAATTCAATATTAACTCATAATTAAGGCTTTCTTTCTCAAAAATGGATAACATAAACTTTCAATTGTGAGCATTAAAGCCAGAATTGCAATATAAACTCATAATTAAGGCTTTCTTTCTCAAAAATGGATAACATAAACTCACAATTGTGAGAAATAAAGCCAGAATTGCAATATAAACTAATAATTCAGGCTTTCTTTCTCAGAAATGAATGATATATACTCACAGTTGTGAGAAATTAAGCCAGAATTGCAATTTAATCTCATATTTCAGGCTTTCTTTCTCCATAAACTCACAATTGTCAGAAATAAAGCCAGAATTGCAATATAAACTCATAATTCAGGCTTTCTTTGTCAGAAATGGGTGATATATACTCACAATTGTGAGAAATTAAGCCAGAATTGCAATTTAATCTCATATTTCAGGCTTTCTTTCTCCATAAACTCACAATTGTGAGAAATTAAGCCAGAATTGCAATTTAAACTCACAATTCAGGCTTTCTTTCTCAGAAATGGGTGATATATACTCACAATTGTGAGAAATAAAGCCAGAATTGCAATATAAACTCATAATTCAGGCTTTCTTTCTCAAAAATTGGTGATATAAACTCACAATTGTGAGAAATGAAGCCAGAATTGCAATATGAACTCATAATTCAGGCTTTCTTTCTCAAAAATTAATGATATAAACTTACAATTGTGAGCATTAAAGCGAGAATTGCAATATAAACTCATAATTAAGGCTTTCTTTCTCAAAAATGGATGATATAAACTTACAATTGTGAGCATTAAAGCGAGAATTGCAATATAAACTCATAATTAAGGCTTTCTTTCTCAAAAATGGCTGATATAAACTTAAAATTGTGAGCATTAAAGCCAGAATTGCAATATAAACTCATAATTCAGGCTTTCTTTCTCAAAAATGGATAACATAAACTCACAATTGTGAGAAATAAAGCCAGAATTCAATATGAACTCATAATTCAGGCTTTCTTTCTCAAAAATTAATGAGATAAACTTACAATTGTGAGCATTAAAGCGAGAATTGCAATATAAACTCATGATTAAGGCTTTCTTTCTCAAAAATGGATGATATAAACTAACAATTGTGAGCATTAAAGCGAGAATTGCAATATAAACTCATAATTAAGGCTTTCTTTCTCAAAAATGGATGATATAAACTTACAATTGTGAGCATTAAAGCCAGAATTGCAATATAAACTCATAATTAAGGCTTTCTTTCTCAAAAATGGATGATATAAACTTAAAATTGTGAGCATTAAAGACAGAATTGCAATATAAACTCATATTTCAGGCTTTCTTTCTCAAAAATGCATGATATATTCTCACAATTGTGAGAAATAAAGCCAGAATTGCAAAATCAACTCACAATTCAGGCTTTCTTTCTCAGAAATGGGTGATATATACTCACAATTGTGAGAAATAAAGCTAGAATTGCAATATAAACTCATAATTCAGGCTTTCTTTCTCAAAAATGGATAACATAAACTCACAATTGTTAGAAATAAAGCCAGAATTCAATATTAACTCATAATTCAGGCTTTCTTTCTCAGAAATGGATAACATAAACTCACAATTGTGAGAAATAATGCCAGAATTGCAATATCAACTCATAATTCAGGCTTTCTTTCTCAAAAAATTGATGATATATACACACAATTGTGAGAAATAAAGCCAAAATTGCAATATAAACTCATAATTCAGGCATTCTTTCTCAAAAAATTGATGATATATACTCACATTTGTGAGAAATAAAGCCAGAATGGCAATATAAACTCATAATTCAGGCTTTCTTTCTCAGAAATGGGTGATATATACTCACAATTGTGAGAAATTAAGCCAGAATGGCAATATAAACTCATAATTCAGGCTTTCTTTCTCCATAAACTCACAATTGTGAGAAATTAAGCCAGAATTGCAATTTAAACTCATATTTCAGGCTTTCTTTCTCAAAAATGCATGATATATTCTCACAATTGTGAGAAATAAAGCCAGAATTGCAATATAAACTCACAATTCAGGCTTTCTTTCTCAGAAATGGGTGATATTTACTCACAATTGTGAGAAATAAAGCCAGAATTGCAATATAAACTCATAATTCAGGCTTTCTTTCTCAAAAATGGATGATATAAACTTAAAATTGTGAGCATTAAAGCCAGAATTGCAATATTAACTCATAATTCAGGCTTTCTTTCTCAGAAATTGGTGATATATACTCACAATTGTGAGAAATGAAGCCAGAATTGCAATATGAACTCATAATTCAGGCTTTCTTTCTCAAAAATGCATGATATATTCTCACAATTGTGAGAAATAAAGCCAGAATTCAATATAAACTCATAATTCAGGCTTTCTTTCTCAGAAATGGATAACATAAACTCACAATTGTGAGAAATAAAGCCAGAATTCAATATTAACTAATAATTCAGGCTTTCTTTCTCAGAAATGGATAACATAAACTCACAATTGTGAGAAATAAAGCCAGAATTGCAATATAAACTAATAATTCAGGCTTTCTTTCTCAAAAATGAATGATATAAACTTACAATTGTGAGCATTAAAGCCAGAATTGCAATATAAACTCATAATTAAGGCTTTCTTTCTCAAAAATGGATAACATAAACTCACAATTGTGAGAAATAAAGCCAGAATTGCAATATAAACTAATAATTCAGGCTTTCTTTCTCAGAAATGAATGATATATACTCACAATTGTGAGAAATTAAGCCAGAATTGCAATTTAATCTCATATTTCAGGCTTTCTTTCTCCATAAACTCACAATTGTCAGAAATAAAGCCAGAATTGCAATATAAACTCATAATTCAGGCTTTCTTTGTCAGAAATGGGTGATATATACTCACAATTGTGAGAAATTAAGCCAGAATTGCAATTTAATCTCATATTTCAGGCTTTCTTTCTCCATAAACTCACAATTGTGAGAAATTAAGCCAGAATTGCAATTTAAACTCACAATTCAGGCTTTCTTTCTCAGAAATGGGTGATATATACTCACAATTGTGAGAAATAAAGCCAGAATTGCAATATAAACTCATAATTCAGGCTTTCTTTCTCAAAAATTGGTGATATAAACTCACAATTGTGAGAAATGAAGCCAGAATTGCAATATGAACTCATAATTCAGGCTTTCTTTCTCAAAAATTAATGATATAAACTTACAATTGTGAGCATTAAAGCGAGAATTGCAATATAAACTCATAATTAAGGCTTTCTTTCTCAAAAATGGATGATATAAACTTACAATTGTGAGCATTAAAGCGAGAATTGCAATATAAACTCATAATTAAGGCTTTCTTTCTCAAAAATGGCTGATATAAACTTAAAATTGTGAGCATTAAAGCCAGAATTGCAATATAAACTCATAATTCAGGCTTTCTTTCTCAAAAATGGATAACATAAACTCACAATTGTGAGAAATAAAGCCAGAATTCAATATGAACTCATAATTCAGGCTTTCTTTCTCAAAAATTAATGAGATAAACTTACAATTGTGAGCATTAAAGCGAGAATTGCAATATAAACTCATGATTAAGGCTTTCTTTCTCAAAAATGGATGATATAAACTAACAATTGTGAGCATTAAAGCGAGAATTGCAATATAAACTCATAATTAAGGCTTTCTTTCTCAAAAATGGATGATATAAACTTACAATTGTGAGCATTAAAGCCAGAATTGCAATATAAACTCATAATTAAGGCTTTCTTTCTCAAAAATGGATGATATAAACTTAAAATTGTGAGCATTAAAGACAGAATTGCAATATAAACTCATATTTCAGGCTTTCTTTCTCAAAAATGCATGATATATTCTCACAATTGTGAGAAATAAAGCCAGAATTGCAAAATCAACTCACAATTCAGGCTTTCTTTCTCAGAAATGGGTGATATATACTCACAATTGTGAGAAATAAAGCTAGAATTGCAATATAAACTCATAATTCAGGCTTTCTTTCTCAAAAATGGATAACATAAACTCACAATTGTTAGAAATAAAGCCAGAATTCAATATTAACTCATAATTCAGGCTTTCTTTCTCAGAAATGGATAACATAAACTCACAATTGTGAGAAATAATGCCAGAATTGCAATATCAACTCATAATTCAGGCTTTCTTTCTCAAAAAATTGATGATATATACACACAATTGTGAGAAATAAAGCCAAAATTGCAATATAAACTCATAATTCAGGCATTCTTTCTCAAAAAATTGATGATATATACTCACATTTGTGAGAAATAAAGCCAGAATGGCAATATAAACTCATAATTCAGGCTTTCTTTCTCAGAAATGGGTGATATATACTCACAATTGTGAGAAATTAAGCCAGAATTGCAATTTAAACTCATATTTCAGGCTTTCTTTCTCCATAAACTCACAATTGTGAGAAATTAAGCCAGAATTGCAATTTAAACTCATATTTCAGGCTTTCTTTCTCAAAAATGCATGATATATTCTCACAATTGTGAGAAATAAAGCCAGAATTGCAATATAAACTCACAATTCAGGCTTTCTTTCTCAGAAATGGGTGATATTTACTCACAATTGTGAGAAATAAAGCCAGAATTGCAATATAAACTCATAATTCAGGCTTTCTTTCTCAAAAATGGATGATATAAACTTAAAATTGTGAGCATTAAAGCCAGAATTGCAATATTAACTCATAATTCAGGCTTTCTTTCTCAGAAATTGGTGATATATACTCACAATTGTGAGAAATGAAGCCAGAATTGCAATATGAACTCATAATTCAGGCTTTCTTTCTCAAAAATGCATGATATATTCTCACAATTGTGAGAAATAAAGCCAGAATTCAATATAAACTCATAATTCAGGCTTTCTTTCTCAGAAATGGATAACATAAACTCACAATTGTGAGAAATAAAGCCAGAATTCAATATTAACTAATAATTCAGGCTTTCTTTCTCAGAAATGGATAACATAAACTCACAATTGTGAGAAATAAAGCCAGAATTGCAATATAAACTAATAATTCAGGCTTTCTTTCTCAAAAATGAATGATATAAACTTACAATTGTGAGCATTAAAGCCAGAATTGCAATATAAACTCATAATTAAGACTTTCTTTCTCAAAAATGGATAACATAAACTCACAATTGTGAGAAATAAAGCCAGAATTGCAATATAAACTAATAATTCAGGCTTTCTTTCTCAGAAATGAATGATATATACTCACAATTGTCAGAAATAAAGCCAGAATTGCAATATAAACTCATAATTCAGGCTTTTTTTTCTCAGAAATGGGTGATATATACTCACAATTGTGAGAAATTAAGCCAGAATTGCAATTTAAACTCATATTTCAGGCTTTCTTTCTCAAAAATGGATTATATAAACTTAAAATTGTGAGCATTAAAGCCAGAATTGCAATATAAACTCATAATTCAGGCTTTCTTTCTAAAAAAAAAATTTATGATATATACTCACATTTGTGAGAAATAAAGCCAGAATTGCAATATGAACTCATAATTCAGGCTTTCTTTCTCAGAAATGGGTGATATATACTCACAATTGTGAGAAATGAAGCCAGAATTGCAATATGAACTCATAATTCAGGCTTTCTTTCTCAAAAATTAATCATATAAACTTACAATTGTGACAATTAAAGCGAGAATTGCAATATAAACTAATAATTAAGGCTTTCTTTCTCAAAAATGGATGATATAAACTTACAATTGTCAGCATTAAAGCCAGAATTGCAATATAAACTCATAATTAAGGCTTTCTTTCTCAAAAATGGATAACATAAACTCACAATTGTGAGAAATAAAGCCAGAATTGCAATATAAACTAATAATTCAGGCTTTCTTTCTCAGAAATGAATGATATATACTCACAATTGTGAGAAATTAAGCCAGAATTGCAATTTAATCTCATATTTCAGGCTTTCTTTCTCCATAAACTCACAATTGTCAGAAATAAAGCCAGAATTGCAATATAAACTCATAATTCAGGCTTTCTTTGTCAGAAATGGGTGATATATACTCACAATTGTGAGAAATTAAGCCAGAATTGCAATTTAATCTCATATTTCAGGCTTTCTTTCTCCATAAACTCACAATTGTGAGAAATTAAGCCAGAATTGCAATTTAAACTCACAATTCAGGCTTTCTTTCTCAGAAATGGGTGATATATACTCACAATTGTGAGAAATGAAGCCAGAATTGCAATATGAACTCATAATTCAGGCTTTCTTTCTCAAAAATTAATGATATAAACTTACAATTGTGAGCATTAAAGCGAGAATTGCAATATAAACTCATAATTAAGGCTTTCTTTCTCAAAAATGGATGATATAAACTTACAATTGTGAGCATTAAAGCGAGAATTGCAATATAAACTCATAATTAAGGCTTTCTTTCTCAAAAATGGCTGATATAAACTTAAAATTGTGAGCATTAAAGCCAGAATTGCAATATAAACTCATAATTCAGGCTTTCTTTCTCAAAAATGGATAACATAAACTCACAATTTTGAGAAATAAAGCCAGAATTCAATATGAACTCATAATTCAGGCTTTCTTTCTCAAAAATTAATGAGATAAACTTACAATTGTGAGCATTAAAGCGAGAATTGCAATATAAACTCATGATTAAGGCTTTCTTTCTCAAAAATGGATGATATAAACTAACAATTGTGAGCATTAAAGCGAGAATTGCAATATAAACTCATAATTAAGGCTTTCTTTCTCAAAAATGGATGATATAAACTTACAATTGTGAGCATTAAAGCCAGAATTGCAATATAAACTCATAATTAAGGCTTTCTTTCTCAAAAATGGATGATATAAACTTAAAATTGTGAGCATTAAAGACAGAATTGCAATATAAACTCATATTTCAGGCTTTCTTTCTCAAAAATGCATGATATATTCTCACAATTGTGAGAAATAAAGCTAGAATTGCAATATAAACTCATAATTCAGGCTTTCTTTCTCAAAAATGGATAACATAAACTCACAATTGTTAGAAATAAAGCCAGAATTCAATATTAACTCATAATTCAGGCTTTCTTTCTCAGAAATGGATAACATAAACTCACAATTGTGAGAAATAATGCCAGAATTGCAATATCAACTCATAATTCAGGCTTTCTTTCTCAAAAAATTGATGATATATACACACAATTGTGAGAAATAAAGCCAAAATTGCAATATAAACTCATAATTCAGGCATTCTTTCTCAAAAAATTGATGATATATACTCACATTTGTGAGAAATAAAGCCAGAATGGCAATATAAACTCATAATTCAGGCTTTCTTTCTCAAAAATGGATAACATAAACTCACAATTGTTAGAAATAAAGCCAGAATTCAATATTAACTCATAATTCAGGCTTTCTTTCTCAGAAATGGGTGATATATACTCACAATTGTGAGAAATTAAGCCAGAATTGCAATTTAAACTCATATTTCAGGCTTTCTTTCTCCATAAACTCACAATTGTGAGAAATTAAGCCAGAATTGCAATTTAAACTCATATTTCAGGCTTTCTTTCTCAAAAATGCATGATATATTCTCACAATTGTGAGAAATAAAGCCAGAATTGCAATATAAACTCACAATTCAGGCTTTCTTTCTCAGAAATGGGTGATATTTACTCACAATTGTGAGAAATAAAGTCAGAATTGCAATATAAACTCATAATTCAGGCTTTCTTTCTCAAAAATGGATGATATAAACTTAAAATTGTGAGCATTAAAGCCAGAATTGCAATATTAACTCATAATTCAGGCTTTCTTTCTCAGAAATTGGTGATATATACTCACAATTGTGAGAAATGAAGCCAGAATTGCAATATGAACTCATAATTCAGGCTTTCTTTCTCAAAAATGCATGATATATTCTCACAATTGTGAGAAATAAAGCCAGAATTCAATATAAACTCATAATTCAGGCTTTCTTTCTCAGAAATGGATAACATAAACTCACAATTGTGAGAAATAAAGCCAGAATTCAATATTAACTAATAATTCAGGCTTTCTTTCTCAGAAATGGATAACATAAACTCACAATTGTGAGAAATAAAGCCAGAATTGCAATATAAACTAATAATTCAGGCTTTCTTTCTCAAAAATGAATGATATAAACTTACAATTGTGAGCATTAAAGCCAGAATTGCAATATAAACTCATAATTAAGGCTTTCTTTCTCAAAAATGGATAACATAAACTCACAATTGTGAGAAATAAAGCCAGAATTGCAATATAAACTAATAATTCAGGCTTTCTTTCTCAGAAATGAATGATATTGTCACGGGTGGGAAGAAACACAGGACAGAAACTCACAATTCAGCCCCGGAGGGTGGATTTATTAATGAGAGGTTGCAATAGTGTGAAAACAGTTGGCGGTGTACTGAGTGAAGCTCGTGACGGTCGGTGCTCTCAATCCTTGTGCTCTGTGTAAATCCAGTGATAAGTGCAGGGGAATCGGTTGTCAGCTGCTGTCTGGAAGAACAGAGAGGAGAGAAACTGTTAGCGTCTGAACTCTGTGGAGATCAATCTCAAAGTGATTCACCGGCGCGCCGCTTTTAAGGACGCCGGCTGATGAGCGGCAGCTGAATCCGATTCCACTGTGATGAGCGTGTGGGCGTTGCGCTCGTTGGTTTCCAGGGCGACGCTGATGATTGTTCGGGACGCTCGTCACACTCCCCCCCCCTAAGCGTCGGCCTGGTCCTGTGGAAGACATGAGTTAGCAGGGGAGAAATAGGGGGTGGGTGGGGAGTGACCCCTGACAGACCTGCGAAAGCTGCCCAGATCCGAGAGAGTCCATCCGCGTTGGAGTTGGCGGCCCCGGCCCGATGTTTGATGTCAAAGCGAAAGTCCTGGAGCGCGAGAAACCATCTGGTCACCCTGGCGTTGGTGTCCTTAGCCTTGGCCATCCATTGGAGTGGGGCGTGGTCAGTTACCAGGGTGAACCTCCGGCCTAGGAGGTAATAGCGCAGCTCCAGGACTGCCCACTTGATGGCCAGGGCCTCTTTTTCTACCGTGGCATAATTTCTCTCGGCTGGGACCAGCTTTCGACTGATGTAAAGGACTGGATGCTCCTCGCCCTCCTGGACCTGTGAGAGGACTGCCCCGAGGCCTGTGTCCGAAGCATCCGTCTGTAGCAGGAAGGGACAGCTAAAGTCGGGAGCCCGCAGGATCGGTTCGGAGGTGAGGATCCTCTTAATTTCCTGGAAGGCATCGTCTGCTGCTGGAGACCATTGCACTCTCTCTGGCTGTCCCTTCCTGGTCAGATCTGTCAGGGGGGCGGCTAGAGAGGAGAAGTTAGGGATGAAACAGCGGTAATATCCCGCCAACCCCAAGAAAGCCCGTACCTGAGTTTTCGTCTTCGGTTTTGGTGCGGACCTTACGGCTTCTACCTTCTTTTCTTGTGGCTTGATCAATCCTCTTCCGACTTGGTAACCCAGGTACTTGGCTTCCTGTAATGCTAGGTGACACTTGCGGGGGTTGGCGGTCAGCCCAGCCTTTCGTAGTTCAGTCAGCACCCTCCGGAGACGGTCGAGATGGTCCTCCCATGCCTCTGAGTGGATGACTACATCATCCAAGTACGCGGCGGCGTACGCTTGATGCGGCCGGAGGATGACATCCATTAGTCGTTGGAAGGTTGCTGGGGCTCCATGAAGACCGAAGGGGAGGGTCCGGTATTGCCAATGGCCGCTGGGGGTGGAGAAGGCGGTCTTCGGTTTGGCGGTTTCCGAGAGAGGTACTTGCCAGTAACCTTTGGTTAGGTCCAATGTCGAGATATACCGGGCCCGTCCCAATCGGTCTAGGAGTTCATCCACCCGAGGCATGGGGTAGCCGTCAAACTCCGATACTTCATTGAGCCGCCGGAAGTCGTTACAGAACCGGAGGGTGCCGTCCGGTTTTGGGACCATGACGATTGGGCTGGACCATGGGCTGCGAGATGGTTCAATCACCCCTAACTTCAGCATCTGTTGGACCTCGTCCTCAATAGCCTGCCGACGAGCCTCTGGGACCCGGTACGGCCGCTGCCGAACGACGACTCCAGGTGGGGTGCGGATGTCGTGTTGTAGAACGTGGGTCCGCCCGGGGAGTGGCGAAAACACATCGGAGAACTGACCGATCAGGTGTTGCAGGTCTCCCTTCTGGGCGGCAGAGAGGTGGGGGTTCACATCCACAACCACGGGTTCGGAGGTGTTGAAGGCCACGAGCTGGTCCATAGTCCCGACCCATCTTTTGAGGAGGTTTACGTGGTAGATTTGGTCTGGCCGTCTTCGGCCAGGCTGTCTGAGACGATAATTAACGGGCCCGAGTCTCTCGATGACGGTGTAGGGCCCTTGCCAGGTGGCGAGGAATTTGCAGGCCGCTGTGGGGACTAGGACCATTACTCGGTCTCCCGGCTGAAACTCCCGTGGTTGGGCGGTCCGGCCGTAATGTCGCTGTTGAGCCTGTTGTGCTTTGGCCAGATGTTCCCGGACTAATGGCATCACCCGGTCGATCTTTTCCCTCATCTGCTGTACGTGTTCCACTACAGAGCGGTGACGGGCAGGCTGCTGCTGCTCCCAGGCCTCCTTCGCCACATCCAGGAGGCCACGGGGTTGTCTGCCGAAGAGGAGCTCGAACGGGGTGAAGCCAGTTGAGGCCTGAGGGACCTCTCGGACGCCAAAGAGGACGTATGGAAGCATCAGGTCCCAGTCCCTCCTGTCCTCTGCTGTGACTCGTCGAAGCATCTGTTTAAGGGTTTGGTTAAAGCGTTCGACGAGTCCATCGGTCTGTGGGTGGTAGACGGTGGTCCTCAACTGCTTCACCCGCAGCAGCCTGCAGAGATCTGCCATTAGCCGGGACATGAAGGGAGTACCTTGATCGGTCAGGATCTCGGAGGGTATGCCCACGCGGCTGAACAGCTGGAAGAGCTCCTGGGCGATATTCTTGGCGGTAGCCTTTCGAAGGGGAACAGCCTCAGGATACCGCGTGGCATAATCAACCACCACGAGGATGTGTTCATGGCCCCGGGCAGACTTCGGCAGCGGGCCCACCAGGTCCATCCCGATGCGCTCGAAGGGCACGTCGATGATGGGCAAAGGAATCAGCGGTGAGGGGGGAGGTTTCCTCGGGGAAGTCCGCTGACAAGTGGGGCAGGCTTGACAAAACCGTTTGACTTCACCGTCCAGACCGGGCCAGTGGAAACGGTCTCGAATCCTCCGCACCGTGTTTTCCTGCCCCAGGTGGCCAGCCATGGGGTGCGAATGAGCTAGTTCCAGGACTGCCGCCGTCTTTGTCCGGGGAACGACGAGTAAGCGTTTTTCCTCCCCCCTTCGCTGTGCGACACAATACAGCAGGCCATTTTGGACCACGAAGTGCGGGAGAGGGTGTGGGGCTGGTAGGACGTCTCGGCCATCCACGGTTCGTACTTGACTCCAACAATGTTTGAGCCGGTCGTCCTCTCGCTGCTCCCTGGCGAATGAGCCCCCTTCAGTAGCCTGTTGGAAGACATCATAGAAAACATTAGGGTGTTGTGAAGGGGACTCACCATCTCTCCCGCTATCCGAGGCCAGAAGGACTGGGCGACGGCGTGGTCCACGAGGTGTCCTGGGTCTTCGGCGGCTCCCTCTCGGGCTGGCAGGCTGGGTGGTGGCTGCAAACAGGCGGTCAAAACCTGGCCAATCCCTTCCCAGCAGTACCGGTACGGGGAGATCCTTGACGAGGCCAACCTCTACTGGCCAGGTACCTGAGGAGGCAGAAATAGTGACTCGTCGCAGTGGGACTTGCCTCGTTTCTCCGTGGACACAGGTAATGGGTAGGACCGCTTTGGATTCACCCTTTGGAGGTAGAAGATGGGACTGGACCAGGCTGACCGCGCTGCCGGAGTCCAGAAGGGCACGGAACACTTTTCCGCCGATTTTCACTTCCACCTCCGGAGCTCCTGATGGTAAGTCGGCATGTACAATGCAGCCTGCCAGCCAGTTTTTGGTAGGGGTCGTTGGAGCTTCCGTTGGCATGGGTTCATCCCGCGGAGAGGGGGCCGCCGGCCTGCTGAATGGTCGCGGTGTGCCCTCCAGCGCGCGTCGCTCCTGGACCACCCTCCGGGGAAAAGGCGGCGCTCTCTCCCCGGCCTCCCGCTGTTGGGTAGCATCCGCCAACTCCACCGCATCGATGAGCTCTTGCAGTGTGGATGGACTCCTCATACTCACAGCTTGGCGATGGGGGCGGGGTAGAGCCCGCAACAGGCGCTCGATGACCACGCGCTCCGCTACTCGATCTGCTGATGGGTTACCTTCTAATAGCCAATGACGGGCCAGGCGGGCGAGTTCAACGACCTGGGCACGGGCGGGAAGTCGAGGTTTATATTCCCAGTCGTGGAACAGCTGCGCAGCACAAACCGGGGAAAGTCCCAAACGACCGAGAATTTCATTCTTCACTTCCGTATACTGCTCCGCTGCCGTAGGAGAGAGAGAGAAATATGCACGCTGTGCCTCGCCGGTGAGAAGGGGTGCCAGCGCCCGTGCCCAGTCTTCCTGTGGCCACTCTTCCGCCGTGGCAGTGTTTTCAAACATCTGCAGAAATGCCTCGACGTCGTCATGAGGCGTCAGCTTTGGCAACAGCCGGACCGCCTGGGTGCGGGCGTCTAATAGCGGAGCGCGTTGGGCGGCGGTGGCTGCTTGAAGGGCTGCTAATCCTTGCTCTGTTTCGCCCTGCCGGGTGGCCAGATGTTCAACAATTTGTTGTTGGCGGATGCTGACCTCGGTGAGGCGTTGTAGAAGCTGGTCCATCTCGGGGGAGGAGCGCACGCCTACCGCCGTGGACCGGGACATGGTGAAAAACAGAAAAGAACAAATAGGTGAGAAAAAAAATGTTTTCTGCCTGTGAAATCTTCACCAATCTGCCCGCATTCTCCACCAGACTGTCACGGGTGGGAAGAAACACAGGACAGAAACTCACAATTCAGCCCCGGAGGGTGGATTTATTAATGAGAGGTTGCAATAGTGTGAAAACAGTTGGCGGTGTACTGAGTGAAGCTCGTGACGGTCGGTGCTCTCAATCCTTGTGCTCTGTGTAAATCCAGTGATAAGTGCAGGGGAATCGGTTGTCAGCTGCTGTCTGGAAGAACAGAGAGGAGAGAAACTGTTAGCGTCTGAACTCTGTGGAGATCAATCTCAAAGTGATTCACCGGCGCGCCGCTTTTAAGGACGCCGGCTGATGAGCGGCAGCTGAATCCGATTCCACTGTGATGAGCGTGTGGGCGTTGCGCTCGTTGGTTTCCAGGGCGACGCTGATGATTGTTCGGGACGCTCGTCACAATATATACTCACAATTGTGAGAAATTAAGCCAGAATTGCAATTTAATCTCATATTTCAGGCTTTCTTTCTCCATAAACTCACAATTGTCAGAAATAAAGCCAGAATTGCAATATAAACTCATAATTCAGGCTTTCTTTGTCAGAAATGGGTGATATATACTCACAATTGTGAGAAATTAAGCCAGAATTGCAATTTAATCTCATATTTCAGGCTTTCTTTCTCCATAAACTCACAATTGTGAGAAATTAAGCCAGAATTGCAATTTAAACTCACAATTCAGGCTTTCTTTCTCAGAAATGGGTGATATATACTCACAATTGTGAGAAATAAAGCCAGAATTGCAATATAAACTCATAATTCAGGCTTTCTTTGTCAGAAATGGGTGATATATACTCACAATTGTGAGAAATTAAGCCAGAATTGCAATTTAATCTCATATTTCAGGCTTTCTTTCTCCATAAACTCACAATTGTGAGAAATTAAGCCAGAATTGCAATATAAACTCATAATTAAGGCTTTCTTCCTCAAAAATTAATCATAAAAACTTACAATTGTGACAATTAAAGCGAGAATTGCAATATAAACTCATAATTAAGGCTTTCTTTCTCAAAAATGAATGATATAAACTTACAATTGTGAGCATTAAAGCCAGAATTGCAATATAAACTCATAATTAAGGCTTTCTTTCTAAAAAAAATGGATGATATAAACTTAAAATTGTGAGCATTAAAGCCAGAATTGCAATATAAACTCATAATTCAGGCTTTCTTTCTCAGAAATGAGTGATATATAGTCACAATTGTGAGAAATAAAGCCAGAATTGCAATATAAACTAATAATTCAGGCTTTCTTTCTCAGAAATGAGTGATATATAGTCACAATTGTGAGAAATAAAGCCAGAATTGCAATATAAACTAATAATTCAGGCTTTCTTTCTCAGAAATGGGTGATATATACTCACAATTGTGAGAAATTAAGCCAGAATTGCAATTTAAACTCATATTTCAGGCTTTCTTTCTCAAAAATGCATGATATATTCTCACAATTGTGAGAAATAAAGCCAAAATTGCAATATAAACTCACAATTCAGGCTTTCTTTCTCAAAAATGGATAACATGAACTCACAATTGTGAGAAATAAAGCCAGAATTCAATATTAACTCATAATTCAGGCTTTCTTTCTCAAAAATTGGTGATATATACTCACAATTGTGAGAAATAAAGCCAGAATTGCAATATAAACTCATAATCCAGGCTTTCTTTCTCAAAAATGGATAACAAACTCACAATTGTGAGAAATAAAGCCAGAATTCAATATTAACTCATAATTCAGGCTTTCTTTCTCAGAAATGGATAACATAAACTCACAATTGTGAGAAATAAAGCCAGAATTACAATATAAACTAATAATTCAGGCTTTCTTTCTCAAAAATGAATGATATAAACTTACAATTGTGAGCATTAAAGCCAGAATTGCAATATAAACTCATAATTAAGGCTTTCTTTCTCAAAAATGGATAACATAAACTCACAATTGTGAGAAATAAAGCCAGAATTGCAATATAATCTAATAATTCAGGCTTTCTTTCTCAGAAATGAATGATATATACTCACAATTGTCAGAAATAAAGCCAGAATTGCAATATAAACTCATAATTGAGGCTTTCTTTGTCAGAAATGGGTGATATATACTCACAATTGTGAGAAATTAAGCCAGAATTGCAATTTAATCTCATATTTCAGGCTTTCTTTCTCCATAAACTCACAATTGTGAGAAATAAAGCCAGAATTGCAATATAAACTCATAATTCAGGCTTTCTTTCTCAAAAATTGGTGATATAAACTCACAATTGTGAGAAATGAAGCCAGAATTGCAATATGAACTCATATTTCAGGCTTTCTTTCTCAAAAATTAATGATATAAACTTACAATTGTGAGCATTAAAGCGAGAATTGCAATATAAACTCATAATTAAGGCTTTCTTTCTCAAAAATGAATGATATAAACATACAAATGTGAGCATTAAAGCCAGAATTGCAATATAAACTCATAATTAAGGCTTTCTTCCTCAAAAATTAATCATAAAAACTTACAATTGTGACAATTAAAGCGAGAATTGCAATATAAACTCATAATTAAGGCTTTCTTTCTCAAAAATGAATGATATAAACTTACAATTGTGAGCATTAAAGCCAGAATTGCAATATAAACTCATAATTAAGGCTTTCTTTCTAAAAAAAATGGATGATATAAACTTAAAATTGTGAGCATTAAAGCCAGAATTGCAATATAAACTCATAATTCAGGCTTTCTTTCTCAAAAAAAAAAAAAAAAAATGATAATATATACTCACATTTGTGAGAAAAAAAAGCCAGAATTGCAATATAAACTCATAATTCAGGCTTTCTTTCTCAAAAAATTGATGATATATACTCACATTTGTGAGAAATAAAGCCAGAATTGCAATATGAACTCATAATTCAGGCTTTCTTTCTCAGAAATGAGTGATATATACTCACAATTGTGAGAAATAAAGCCAGAATTGCAATATAAACTAATAATTCAGGCTTTCTTTCTCAGAAATGGGTGATATATACTCACAATTGTGAGAAATTAAGCCAGAATTGCAATTTAAACTCATATTTCAGGCTTTCTTTCTCAAAAATGCATGATATATTCTCACAATTGTGAGAAATAAAGCCAAAATTGCAATATAAACTCACAATTCAGGCTTTCTTTCTCAAAAATGGATAACATGAACTCACAATTGTGAGAAATAAAGCCAGAATTCAATATTAACTCATAATTCAGGCTTTCTTTCTCAAAAATTGGTGATATATACTCACAATTGTGAGAAATAAAGCCAGAATTGCAATATAAACTCATAATCCAGGCTTTCTTTCTCAAAAATGGATAACATAAACTCACAATTGTGAGAAATAAAGCCAGAATTACAATATAAACTAATAATTCAGGCTTTCTTTCTCAAAAATGAATGATATAAACTTACAATTGTGAGCATTAAAGCCAGAATTGCAATATAAACTCATAATTAAGGCTTTCTTTCTCAAAAATGGATAACATAAACTCACAATTGTGAGAAATAAAGCCAGAATTGCAATATAATCTAATAATTCAGGCTTTCTTTCTCAGAAATGAATGATATATACTCACAATTGTCAGAAATAAAGCCAGAATTGCAATATAAACTCATAATTGAGGCTTTCTTTGTCAGAAATGGGTGATATATACTCACAATTGTGAGAAATTAAGCCAGAATTGCAATTTAATCTCATATTTCAGGCTTTCTTTCTCCATAAACTCACAATTGTGAGAAATAAAGCCAGAATTGCAATATAAACTCATAATTCAGGCTTTCTTTCTCAAAAATTGGTGATATAAACTCACAATTGTGAGAAATGAAGCCAGAATTGCAATATGAACTCATAATTCAGGCTTTCTTTCTCAAAAATTAATGATATAAACTTACAATTGTGAGCATTAAAGCGAGAATTGCAATATAAACTCATAATTAAGGCTTTCTTTCTCAAAAATGGATGATATAAACTTACAATTGTGAGCATTAAAGCGAGAATTGCAATATAAACTCATAATTAAGGCTTTCTTTCTCAAAAATGGCTGATATAAACTTAAAATTGTGAGCATTAAAGCCAGAATTGCAATATTAACTCATAATTCAGGCTTTCTTTCTCAGAAATTGGTGATATATACTCACAATTGTGAGAAATGAAGCCAGAATTGCAATATGAACTCATAATTCAGGCTTTCTTTCTCAAAAATTAATGATATAAACGTACAATTGTGAGCATTAAAGCAAGAATTGCAATATAAACTCATAATTAAGGCTTTCTTTCTCAAAAATGTATGATATAAACTTAAAATTGTGAGCATTAAAGCCAGAATTCAATATTAACTCATAATTAAGGCTTTCTTTCTCAAAAATGGATAACATAAACTTTCAATTGTGAGCATTAAAGCCAGAATTGCAATATAAACTCATAATTAAGGCTTTCTTTCTCAAAAATGGATAACATAAACTCACAATTGTGAGAAATAAAGCCAGAATTGCAATATAAACTAATAATTCAGGCTTTCTTTCTCAGAAATGAATGATATATACTTACAATTGTGAGAAATTAAGCCAGAATTGCAATTTAATCTCATATTTCAGGCTTTCTTTCTCCATAAACTCACAATTGTCAGAAATAAAGCCAGAATTGCAATATAAACTCATAATTCAGGCTTTCTTTGTCAGAAATGGGTGATATATACTCACAATTGTGAGAAATTAAGCCAGAATTGCAATTTAATCTCATATTTCAGGCTTTCTTTCTCCATAAACTCACAATTGTGAGAAATTAAGCCAGAATTGCAATTTAAACTCACAATTCAGGCTTTCTTTCTCAGAAATGGGTGATATATACTCACAATTGTGAGAAATAAAGCCAGAATTGCAATATAAACTCATAATTCAGGCTTTCTTTCTCAAAAATTGGTGATATAAACTCACAATTGTGAGAAATGAAGCCAGAATTGCAATATGAACTCATAATTCAGGCTTTCTTTCTCAAAAATTAATGATATAAACTTACAATTGTGAGCATTAAAGCGAGAATTGCAATATAAACTCATAATTAAGGCTTTCTTTCTCAAAAATGGATGATATAAACTTACAATTGTGAGCATTAAAGCGAGAATTGCTATATAAACTCATAATTAAGGCTTTCTTTCTCAAAAATGGCTGATATAAACTTAAAATTGTGAGCATTAAAGCCAGAATTGCAATATAAACTCATAATTCAGGCTTTCTTTCTCAAAAATGGATAACATAAACTCACAATTGTGAGAAATAAAGCCAGAATTCAATATGAACTCATAATTCAGGCTTTCTTTCTCAAAAATTAATGAGATAAACTTACAATTGTGAGCATTAAAGCGAGAATTGCAATATAAACTCATGATTAAGGCTTTCTTTCTCAAAAATGGATGATATAAACTAACAATTGTGAGCATTAAAGCGAGAATTGCAATATAAACTCATAATTAAGGCTTTCTTTCTCAAAAATGGATGATATAAACTTACAATTGTGAGCATTAAAGCCAGAATTGCAATATAAACTCATAATTAAGGCTTTCTTTCTCAAAAATGGATGATATAAACTTAAAATTGTGAGCATTAAAGACAGAATTGCAATATAAACTCATATTTCAGGCTTTCTTTCTCAAAAATGCATGATATATTCTCACAATTGTGAGAAATAAAGCCAGAATTGCAAAATCAACTCACAATTCAGGCTTTCTTTCTCAGAAATGGGTGATATATACTCACAATTGTGAGAAATAAAGCTAGAATTGCAATATAAACTCATAATTCAGGCTTTCTTTCTCAAAAATGGATAACATAAACTCACAATTGTTAGAAATAAAGCCAGAATTCAATATTAACTCATAATTCAGGCTTTCTTTCTCAGAAATGGATAACATAAACTCACAATTGTGAGAAATAATGCCAGAATTGCAATATCAACTCATAATTCAGGCTTTCTTTCTCAAAAAATTGATGATATATACACACAATTGTGAGAAATAAAGCCAAAATTGCAATATAAACTCATAATTCAGGCATTCTTTCTCAAAAAATTGATGATATATACTCACATTTGTGAGAAATAAAGCCAGAATGGCAATATAAACTCATAATTCAGGCTTTCTTTCTCAGAAATGGGTGATATATACTCACAATTGTGAGAAATTAAGCCAGAATGGCAATATAAACTCATAATTCAGGCTTTCTTTCTCCATAAACTCACAATTGTGAGAAATTAAGCCAGAATTGCAATTTAAACTCATATTTCAGGCTTTCTTTCTCAAAAATGCATGATATATTCTCACAATTGTGAGAAATAAAGCCAGAATTGCAATATAAACTCACAATTCAGGCTTTCTTTCTCAGAAATGGGTGATATTTACTCACAATTGTGAGAAATAAAGCCAGAATTGCAATATAAACTCATAATTCAGGCTTTCTTTCTCAAAAATGGATGATATAAACTTAAAATTGTGAGCATTAAAGCCAGAATTGCAATATTAACTCATAATTCAGGCTTTCTTTCTCAGAAATTGGTGATATATACTCACAATTGTGAGAAATGAAGCCAGAATTGCAATATGAACTCATAATTCAGGCTTTCTTTCTCAAAAATGCATGATATATTCTCACAATTGTGAGAAATAAAGCCAGAATTCAATATAAACTCATAATTCAGGCTTTCTTTCTCAGAAATGGATAACATAAACTCACAATTGTGAGAAATAAAGCCAGAATTCAATATTAACTAATAATTCAGGCTTTCTTTCTCAGAAATGGATAACATAAACTCACAATTGTGAGAAATAAAGCCAGAATTGCAATATAAACTAATAATTCAGGCTTTCTTTCTCAAAAATGAATGATATAAACTTACAATTGTGAGCATTAAAGCCAGAATTGCAATATAAACTCATAATTAAGGCTTTCTTTCTCAAAAATGGATAACATAAACTCACAATTGTGAGAAATAAAGCCAGAATTGCAATATAAACTAATAATTCAGGCTTTCTTTCTCAGAAATGAATGATATATACTCACAATTGTGAGAAATTAAGCCAGAATTGCAATTTAATCTCATATTTCAGGCTTTCTTTCTCCATAAACTCACAATTGTCAGAAATAAAGCCAGAATTGCAATATAAACTCATAATTCAGGCTTTCTTTGTCAGAAATGGGTGATATATACTCACAATTGTGAGAAATTAAGCCAGAATTGCAATTTAATCTCATATTTCAGGCTTTCTTTCTCCATAAACTCACAATTGTGAGAAATTAAGCCAGAATTACAATTTAAACTCACAATTCAGGCTTTCTTTCTCAGAAATGGGTGATATATACTCACAATTGTGAGAAATAAAGCCAGAATTGCAATATAAACTCATAATTCAGGCTTTCTTTCTCAAAAATTGGTGATATAAACTCACAATTGTGAGAAATGAAGCCAGAATTGCAATATGAACTCATAATTCAGGCTTTCTTTCTCAAAAATTAATGATATAAACTTACAATTGTGAGCATTAAAGCGAGAATTGCAATATAAACTCATAATTAAGGCTTTCTTTCTCAAAAATGGATGATATAAACTTACAATTGTGAGCATTAAAGCGAGAATTGCAATATAAACTCATAATTAAGGCTTTCTTTCTCAAAAATGGCTGATATAAACTTAAAATTGTGAGCATTAAAGCCAGAATTGCAATATAAACTCATAATTCAGGCTTTCTTTCTCAAAAATGGATAACATAAACTCACAATTGTGAGAAATAAAGCCAGAATTCAATATGAACTCATAATTCAGGCTTTCTTTCTCAAAAATTAATGAGATAAACTTACAATTGTGAGCATTAAAGCGAGAATTGCAATATAAACTCATGATTAAGGCTTTCTTTCTCAAAAATGGATGATATAAACTAACAATTGTGAGCATTAAAGCGAGAATTGCAATATAAACTCATAATTAAGGCTTTCTTTCTCAAAAATGGATGATATAAACTTACAATTGTGAGCATTAAAGCGAGAATTGCAATATGAACTCATATTTCAGGCTTTCTTTCTCAAAAATGCATGATATATTCTCACAATTGTGAGAAATAAAGCCAGAATTGCAAAATCAACTCACAATTCAGGCTTTCTTTCTCAGAAATGGGTGATATATACTCACAATTGTGAGAAATAAAGCTAGAATTGCAATATAAACTCATAATTCAGGCTTTCTTTCTCAAAAATGGGTAACATAAACTCACAATTGTTAGAAATAAAGCCAGAATTCAATATTAACTCATAATTCAGGCTTTCTTTCTCAGAAATGGATAACATAAACTCACAATTGTGAGAAATAATGCCAGAATTGCAATATCAACTCATAATTCAGGCTTTCTTTCTCAAAAAATTGATGATATATACACACAATTGTGAGAAATAAAGCCAAAATTGCAATATAAACTCATAATTCAGGCATTCTTTCTCAAAAAATTGATGATATATACTCACATTTGTGAGAAATAAAGCCAGAATGGCAATATAAACTCATAATTCAGGCTTTCTTTCTCAGAAATGGGTGATATATACTCACAATTGTGAGAAATTAAGCCAGAATTGCAATTTAAACTCATATTTCAGGCTTTCTTTCTCCATAAACTCACAATTGTGAGAAATTAAGCCAGAATTGCAATTTAAACTCATATTTCAGGCTTTCTTTCTCAAAAATGCATGATATATTCTCACAATTGTGAGAAATAAAGCCAGAATTGCAATATAAACTCACAATTCAGGCTTTCTTTCTCAGAAATGGGTGATATTTACTCACAATTGTGAGAAATAAAGCCAGAATTGCAATATAAACTCATAATTCAGGCTTTCTTTCTCAAAAATGCATGATATATTCTCACAATTGTGAGAAATAAAGCCAGAATTCAATATAAACTCATAATTCAGGCTTTCTTTCTCAGAAATGGATAACATAAACTCACAATTGTGAGAAATAAAGCCAGAATTCAATATTAACTAATAATTCAGGCTTTCTTTCTCAGAAATGGATAACATAAACTCACAATTGTGAGAAATAAAGCCAGAATTGCAATATAAACTAATAATTCAGGCTTTCTTTCTCAAAAATGAATGATATAAACTTACAATTGTGAGCATTAAAGCCAGAATTGCAATATAAACTCATAATTAAGGCTTTCTTTCTCAAAAATGGATAACATAAACTCACAATTGTGAGAAATAAAGCCAGAATTGCAATATAAACTAATAATTCAGGCTTTCTTTCTCAGAAATGAATGATATATACTCACAATTGTGAGAAATTAAGCCAGAATTGCAATTTAATCTCATATTTCAGGCTTTCTTTCTCCATAAACTCACAATTGTCAGAAATAAAGCCAGAATTGCAATATAAACTCATAATTCAGGCTTTCTTTGTCAGAAATGGGTGATATATACTCACAATTGTGAGAAATTAAGCCAGAATTGCAATTTAATCTCATATTTCAGGCTTTCTTTCTCCATAAACTCACAATTGTGAGAAATTAAGCCAGAATTGCAATTTAAACTCACAATTCAGGCTTTCTTTCTCAGAAATGGGTGATATATACTCACAATTGTGAGAAATAAAGCCAGAATTGCAATATAAACTCATAATTCAGGCTTTCTTTCTCAAAAATTGGTGATATAAACTCACAATTGTGAGAAATGAAGCCAGAATTGCAATATGAACTCATAATTCAGGCTTTCTTTCTCAAAAATTAATGATATAAACTTACAATTGTGAGCATTAAAGCGAGAATTGCAATATAAACTCATAATTAAGGCTTTCTTTCTCAAAAATGGATGATATAAACTTACAATTGTGAGCATTAAAGCGAGAATTGCAATATAAACTCATAATTAAGGCTTTCTTTCTCAAAAATGGCTGATATAAACTTAAAATTGTGAGCATTAAAGCCAGAATTGCAATATAAACTCATAATTCAGGCTTTCTTTCTCAAAAATGGATAACATAAACTCACAATTGTGAGAAATAAAGCCAGAATTCAATATGAACTCATAATTCAGGCTTTCTTTCTCAAAAATTAATGAGATAAACTTACAATTGTGAGCATTAAAGCGAGAATTGCAATATAAACTCATGATTAAGGCTTTCTTTCTCAAAAATGGATGATATAAACTAACAATTGTGAGCATTAAAGCGAGAATTGCAATATAAACTCATAATTAAGGCTTTCTTTCTCAAAAATGGATGATATAAACTTACAATTGTGAGCATTAAAGCCAGAATTGCAATATAAACTCATAATTAAGGCTTTCTTTCTCAAAAATGGATGATATAAACTTAAAATTGTGAGCATTAAAGACAGAATTGCAATATAAACTCATATTTCAGGCTTTCTTTCTCAAAAATGCATGATATATTCTCACAATTGTGAGAAATAAAGCCAGAATTGCAAAATCAACTCACAATTCAGGCTTTCTTTCTCAGAAATGGGTGATATATACTCACAATTGTGAGAAATAAAGCTAGAATTGCAATATAAACTCATAATTCAGGCTTTCTTTCTCAAAAATGGGTAACATAAACTCACAATTGTTAGAAATAAAGCCAGAATTCAATATTAACTCATAATTCAGGCTTTCTTTCTCAGAAATGGATAACATAAACTCACAATTGTGAGAAATAATGCCAGAATTGCAATATCAACTCATAATTCAGGCTTTCTTTCTCAAAAAATTGATGATATATACACACAATTGTGAGAAATAAAGCCAAAATTGCAATATAAACTCATAATTCAGGCATTCTTTCTCAAAAAATTGATGATATATACTCACATTTGTGAGAAATAAAGCCAGAATGGCAATATAAACTCATAATTCAGGCTTTCTTTCTCAGAAATGGGTGATATATACTCACAATTGTGAGAAATTAAGCCAGAATTGCAATTTAAACTCATATTTCAGGCTTTCTTTCTCCATAAACTCACAATTGTGAGAAATTAAGCCAGAATTGCAATTTAAACTCATATTTCAGGCTTTCTTTCTCAAAAATGCATGATATATTCTCACAATTGTGAGAAATAAAGCCAGAATTGCAATATAAACTCACAATTCAGGCTTTCTTTCTCAGAAATGGGTGATATTTACTCACAATTGTGAGAAATAAAGCCAGAATTGCAATATAAACTCATAATTCAGGCTTTCTTTCTCAAAAATGGATGATATAAACTTAAAATTGTGAGCATTAAAGCCAGAATTGCAATATTAACTCATAATTCAGGCTTTCTTTCTCAGAAATTGGTGATATATACTCACAATTGTGAGAAATGAAGCCAGAATTGCAATATGAACTCATAATTCAGGCTTTCTTTCTCAAAAATGCATGATATATTCTCACAATTGTGAGAAATAAAGCCAGAATTCAATATAAACTCATAATTCAGGCTTTCTTTCTCAGAAATGGATAACATAAACTCACAATTGTGAGAAATAAAGCCAGAATTCAATATTAACTAATAATTCAGGCTTTCTTTCTCAGAAATGGAAAACATAAACTCACAATTGTGAGAAATAAAGCCAGAATTGCAATATAAACTAATAATTCAGGCTTTCTTTCTCAAAAATGAATGATATAAACTTACAATTGTGAGCATTAAAGCCAGAATTGCAATATAAACTCATAATTAAGACTTTCTTTCTCAAAAATGGATAACATAAACTCACAATTGTGAGAAATAAAGCCAGAATTGCAATATAAACTAATAATTCAGGCTTTCTTTCTCAGAAATGAATGATATATACTCACAATTGTCAGAAATAAAGCCAGAATTGCAATATAAACTCATAATTCAGGCTTTTTTTTCTCAGAAATGGGTGATATATACTCACAATTGTGAGAAATTAAGCCAGAATTGCAATTTAAACTCATATTTCAGGCTTTCTTTCTCAAAAATGGATTATATAAACTTAAAATTGTGAGCATTAAAGCCAGAATTGCAATATAAACTCATAATTCAGGCTTTCTTTCTAAAAAAAAAATTTATGATATATACTCACATTTGTGAGAAATAAAGCCAGAATTGCAATATGAACTCATAATTCAGGCTTTCTTTCTCAGAAATGGGTGATATATACTCACAATTGTGAGAAATTAAGCCAGAATGGCAATATAAACTCATAATTCAGGCTTTCTTTCTCAGAAATGGGTGATATATACTCACAATTGTGAGAAATTAAGCCAGAATTGCAATTTAAACTCATATTTCAGGCTTTCTTTCTCCATAAACTCACAATTGTGAGAAATAAAGCCAGAATTGCAATATAAACTAATAATTCAGGCTTTCTTTCTCAGAAATTGGTGATATATACTCACAATTGTGAGAAATTAAGCCAGAATTGCAATTTAAACTCATATTTCAGGCTTTCTTTCTCAAAAATGCATGATATATTCTCACAATTGTGAGAAATAAAGCCAGAATTGCAATATAAACTCACAATTCAGGCTTTCTTTCTCAGAAATGGGTGATATATACTCACAATTGTGAGAAATAAAGCCAGAATTGCAATATAAACTCATAATTCAGGCTTTCTTTCTCAAAAATTAATCATATAAACTTACAATTGTGACAATTAAAGCGAGAATTGCAATATAAACTCATAATTAAGGCTTTCTTTCTCAAAAATGGATGATATAAACTTACAATTGTCAGCATTAAAGCCAGAATTGCAATATAAACTCATAATTAAGGCTTTCTTTCTCAAAAATGGTCGATATAAACTTAAAATTGTGAGCATTAAAGCCAGAATTGCAATTTAAACTCATAATTCAGGCTTTCTTTCTCAAAAAAAAAATTGATGATATATACTCACATTTGTGAGAAAAAAAAAAGCCAGAATTGCAATATAAACTCATAATTCAGGCTTTCTTTCTCAAAAAATTGATGATGTATACTCACATTTGTGAGAAATAAAGCCAGAATTGCAATATGAACTCATAATTCAGGCTTTCTTTCTCAGAAATGGGTGATATATACTCACAATTGTGAGAAATTAAGCCAGAATGGCAATATAAAATCATATTTCAGGTTTTCTTTCTCCATAAACTCACAATTGTGAGAAATAAAGCCAGAATTGCAATATAAACTAATAATTCAGGCTTTCTTTCTCAGAAATGGGTGATATATACTCACAATTGTGAGAAATTAAACCAGAATTGCAATTTAAACTCATATGTCAGGCTTTCTTTCTCAAAAATGCATGATATATTCTCACAATTGTGAGAAATAAAGCCAGAATTGCAATATAAACTCACAATTCAGGCTTTCTTTCTCAAAAATGGATAACATGAACTCACAATTGTGAGAAATAAAGCCAGAATTCAATATTAACCCTCTGGGCCTCCTCATTAAGGGGTCACACTTGGCTCCCTCGCGGTCAAAAGTGACCGAAGCCTTAAAAAGTAACTTTTTTTTTTCTTCAGGAAAATCAATTAAATATATTTTTGTTCAATAATATTTTGTAATTATTATTTAGAATTTTGAGCATTTTTTATGAATCTATGCAATATTTATACAGTTTTAATGAGCAATTTTTCCTCAGTAGATTTATATTTTATATTATATTTTTTAATTTATTATGTATTTATTATTTTTCAATAAATACAACATTTCACATTAAAATAGAGTAAAAGCATTTAAAATCCATTTTTTTAAAGTGAAAATTGCACCATCTAGTGGCATAAAAAATAAAAACTTTTGTAATGCCGTGTAAACTCCTGTATCTCCCTATATACATATATACAGGGGCTTTGGGATTCCTATTGTTTTTTTTCTTTTTATTGTTTCTTCATTTTATTAGGCTTTGCATTTAGAAATATATTCAGACATTCTAAAAGATAAATTTTGGCAAGGTTTAGATATTTTTTGATTGGATAAATATCAGGTTTTGCATTTTTCTGCTTATTTCTGTATGTCTCTGTGTGTGTCTGTGTGTGTGTGCGCGCGCGTGTGTGTGCGTGTGTGTGTCAGTTCTGTACTTTTGTTATTTTAGAGTGTCAGTCCTTGCTTGCTGAACACTTCTTTTCAGCACAGTTGCTCATTTGTGACTATTTTTCAAGTGTGACTATTTTTTTTTTGACCCTTTAACATATCCGAATCATGTCACTGATTTTTTTTTGTACTCACATAGCTAATGCAACAAAAGTCACCAAGTGTCATCTCATTCTGATGAAGCTACGATTTTTAAAAATTCAAAACATAAAATTTTTCGGTCAAAAATGACCGAAGAGGCCCAGAGGGTTAACTCAAAATTCAGGCTTTCTTTCTCAGAAATTGGTGATATATACTCACAATTGTGAGAAATAAAGCCAGAATTGCAATATAAACTCATAATTCAGGCTTTCTTTCTCAAAAATGGATAACAAACTCACAATTGTGAGAAATAAAGCCAGAATTCAATATTAACTCATAATTCAGGCTTTCTTTCTCAGAAATGGATAACATAAACTCACAATTGTGAGAAATAAAGCCAGAATTCAATATCGACTAATAATTCAGGCTTTCTTTCTCAGAAATGGATAACATAAACTCACAATTGTGAGAAATAAAGCCAGAATTGCAATATAAACTAATAATTCAGGCTTTCTTTCTCAAAAATGAATGATATAAACTTTCAATTGTGAGCATTAAAGCCAGAATTGCAATATAAACTCATAATTAAGGCTTTCTTTCTCAAAAATGGATAACATAAACTCACAATTGTGAGAAATAAAGCCAGAATTGCAATATAAACTAATAATTCAGGCTTTCTTTCTCAGAAATGAATGATATATACTCACAATTGTGAGAAATTAAGCCAGAATTGCAATTTAATCTCATATTTCAGGCTTTCTTTCTCCATAAACTCACAATTGTCAGAAATAAAGCCAGAATTGCAATATAAACTCATAATTCAGGCTTTCTTTGTCAGAAATGGGTGATATATACTCACAATTGTGAGAAATTAAGCCAGAATTGCAATTTAATCTCATATTTCAGGCTTTCTTTCTCCATAAACTCACAATTGTGAGAAATTAAGCCACAATTGCAATTTAAACTCACAATTCAGGCTTTCTTTCTCAGAAATGGGTGATATATACTCACAATTGTGAGAAATAAAGCCAGAATTGCAATATAAACTCATAATTCAGGCTTTCTTTCTCAAAAATTGGTGATATAAACTCACAATTGTGAGAAATGAAGCCAGAATTGCAATATGAACTCATAATTCAGGCTTTCTTTCTCAAAAATTAATGATCTAAACTTACAATTGTGAGCATTAAAGCGAGAATTGCAATATAAACTCATAATTAAGGCTTTCTTTCTCAAAAATGGATGATATATACTCACAATTGTGAGAAATTAAGCCAGAATTGCAATTTAAACTCATATTTCAGGCTTTCTTTCTCCATAAACTCACAATTGTGAGAAATAAAGCCAGAATTGCAATATAAACTAATAATTCAGGCTTTCTTTCTCAGAAATTGGTGATATATACTCACAATTGTGAGAAATTAAGCCAGAATTGCAATTTAAACTCATATTTCAGGCTTTCTTTCTCAAAAATGCATGATATATTCTCACAATTGTGAGAAATAAAGCCAGAATTGCAATATAAACTCACAATTCAGGCTTTCTTTCTCAGAAATGGGTGATATATACTCACAATTGTGAGAAATAAAGCCAGAATTGCAATATAAACTCATAATTCAGGCTTTCTTTCTCAAAAATTAATCATATAAACTTACAATTGTGACAATTAAAGCGAGAATTGCAATATAAACTCATAATTAAGGCTTTCTTTCTCAAAAATGGATGATATAAACTTACAATTGTCAGCATTAAAGCCAGAATTGCAATATAAACTCATAATTAAGGCTTTCTTTCTCAAAAATGGTCGATATAAACTTAAAATTGTGAGCATTAAAGCCAGAATTGCAATTTAAACTCATAATTCAGGCTTTCTTTCTCAAAAAAAAAAATTGATGATATATACTCACATTTGTGAGAAAAAAAAAAAGCCAGAATTGCAATATAAACTCATAATTCAGGCTTTCTTTCTCAAAAAATTGATGATGTATACTCACATTTGTGAGAAATAAAGCCAGAATTGCAATATGAACTCATAATTCAGGCTTTCTTTCTCAGAAATGGGTGATATATACTCACAATTGTGAGAAATTAAGCCAGAATGGCAATATAAAATCATATTTCAGGTTTTCTTTCTCCATAAACTCACAATTGTGAGAAATAAAGCCAGAATTGCAATATAAACTAATAATTCAGGCTTTCTTTCTCAGAAATGGGTGATATATACTCACAATTGTGAGAAATTAAACCAGAATTGCAATTTAAACTCATATGTCAGGCTTTCTTTCTCAAAAATGGATAACAAACTCACAATTGTGAGAAATAAAGCCAGAATTCAATATTAACTCATAATTCAGGCTTTCTTTCTCAGAAATGGATAACATAAACTCACAATTGTGAGAAATAAAGCCAGAATTCAATATCGACTAATAATTCAGGCTTTCTTTCTCAGAAATGGATAACATAAACTCACAATTGTGAGAAATAAAGCCAGAATTGCAATATAAACTAATAATTCAGGCTTTCTTTCTCAAAAATGAATGATATAAACTTTCAATTGTGAGCATTAAAGCCAGAATTGCAATATAAACTCATAATTAAGGCTTTCTTTCTCAAAAATGGATAACATAAACTCACAATTGTGAGAAATAAAGCCAGAATTGCAATATAAACTAATAATTCAGGCTTTCTTTCTCAGAAATGAATGATATATACTCACAATTGTGAGAAATTAAGCCAGAATTGCAATTTAATCTCATATTTCAGGCTTTCTTTCTCCATAAACTCACAATTGTGAGAAATAAAGCCAGAATTCAATATGAACTCATAATTCAGGCTTTCTTTCTCAAAAATTAATGAGATAAACTTACAATTGTGAGCATTAAAGCGAGAATTGCAATATAAACTCATGATTAAGGCTTTCTTTCTCAAAAATGGATGATATAAACTAACAATTGTGAGCATTAAAGCGAGAATTGCAATATAAACTCATAATTAAGGCTTTCTTTCTCAAAAATGGATGATATAAACTTACAATTGTGAGCATTAAAGCCAGAATTGCAATATAAACTCATAATTAAGGCTTTCTTTCTCAAAAATGGATGATATAAACTTAAAATTGTGAGCATTAAAGACAGAATTGCAATATAAACTCATATTTCAGGCTTTCTTTCTCAAAAATGCATGATATATTCTCACAATTGTGAGAAATAAAGCCAGAATTGCAAAATCAACTCACAATTCAGGCTTTCTTTCTCAGAAATGGGTGATATATACTCACAATTGTGAGAAATAAAGCTAGAATTGCAATATAAACTCATAATTCAGGCTTTCTTTCTCAAAAATGGATAACATAAACTCACAATTGTTAGAAATAAAGCCAGAATTCAATATTAACTCATAATTCAGGCTTTCTTTCTCAGAAATGGATAACATATACTCACAATTGTGAGAAATAATGCCAGAATTGCAATATCAACTCATAATTCAGGCTTTCTTTCTCAAAAAATTGATGATATATACACACAATTGTGAGAAATAAAGCCAAAATTGCAATATAAACTCATAATTCAGGCATTCTTTCTCAAAAAATTGATGATATATACTCACATTTGTGAGAAATAAAGCCAGAATGGCAATATAAACTCATAATTCAGGCTTTCTTTCTCAGAAATGGGTGATATATACTCACAATTGTGAGAAATTAAGCCAGAATTGCAATTTAAACTCATATTTCAGGCTTTCTTTCTCCATAAACTCACAATTGTGAGAAATTAAGCCAGAATTGCAATTTAAACTCATATTTCAGGCTTTCTTTCTCAAAAATGCATGATATATTCTCACAATTGTGAGAAATAAAGCCAGAATTGCAATATAAACTCACAATTCAGGCTTTCTTTCTCAGAAATGGGTGATATTTACTCACAATTGTGAGAAATAAAGCCAGAATTGCAATATAAACTCATAATTCAGGCTTTCTTTCTCAAAAATGGATGATATAAACTTAAAATTGTGAGCATTAAAGCCAGAATTGCAATATTAACTCATAATTCAGGCTTTCTTTCTCAGAAATTGGTGATATATACTCACAATTGTGAGAAATGAAGCCAGAATTGCAATATGAACTCATAATTCAGGCTTTCTTTCTCAAAAATGCATGATATATTCTCACAATTTTGAGAAATAAAGCCAGAATTCAATATAAACTCATAATTCAGGCTTTCTTTCTCAGAAATGGATAACATAAACTCACAATTGTGAGAAATAAAGCCAGAATTCAATATTAACTAATAATTCAGGCTTTCTTTCTCAGAAATGGATAACATAAACTCACAATTGTGAGAAATAAAGCCAGAATTGCAATATAAACTAATAATTCAGGCTTTCTTTCTCAAAAATGAATGATATAAACTTACAATTGTGAGCATTAAAGCCAGAATTGCAATATAAACTCATAATTAAGACTTTCTTTCTCAAAAATGGATAACATAAACTCACAATTGTGAGAAATAAAGCCAGAATTGCAATATAAACTAATAATTCAGGCTTTCTTTCTCAGAAATGAATGATATATACTCACAATTGTCAGAAATAAAGCCAGAATTGCAATATAAACTCATAATTCAGGCTTTTTTTTCTCAGAAATGGGTGATATATACTCACAATTGTGAGAAATTAAGCCAGAATTGCAATTTAAACTCATATTTCAGGCTTTCTTTCTCAAAAATGGATTATATAAACTTAAAATTGTGAGCATTAAAGCCAGAATTGCAATATTAACTCATAATTCAGGCTTTCTTTCTCAGAAATTGGTGATATATACTCACAATTGTGAGAAATGAAGCCAGAATTGCAATATGAACTCATAATTCAGGCTTTCTTTCTCAAAAATGCATGATATATTCTCACAATTGTGAGAAATAAAGCCAGAATTCAATATAAACTCATAATTCAGGCTTTCTTTCTAAAAAAAAAATTTATGATATATACTCACATTTGTGAGAAATAAAGCCAGAATTGCAATATGAACTCATAATTCAGGCTTTCTTTCTCAGAAATGGGTGATATATACTCACAATTGTGAGAAATTAAGCCAGAATGGCAATATAAACTCATAATTCAGGCTTTCTTTCTCAGAAATGGGTGATATATACTCACAATTGTGAGAAATTAAGCCAGAATTGCAATTTAAACTCATATTTCAGGCTTTCTTTCTCCATAAACTCACAATTGTGAGAAATAAAGCCAGAATTGCAATATAAACTAATAATTCAGGCTTTCTTTCTCAGAAATTGGTGATATATACTCACAATTGTGAGAAATTAAGCCAGAATTGCAATTTAAACTCATATTTCAGGCTTTCTTTCTCAAAAATGCATGATATATTCTCACAATTGTGAGAAATAAAGCCAGAATTGCAATATAAACTCACAATTCAGGCTTTCTTTCTCAGAAATGAATGATATATACTCACAATTGTCAGAAATAAAGCCAGAATTGCAATATAAACTCATAATTCAGGCTTTTTTTTCTCAGAAATGGGTGATATATACTCACAATTGTGAGAAATTAAGCCAGAATTGCAATTTAAACTCATATTTCAGGCTTTCTTTCTCAAAAATGGATTATATAAACTTAAAATTGTGAGCATTAAAGCCAGAATTGCAATATTAACTCATAATTCAGGCTTTCTTTCTCAGAAATTGGTGATATATACTCACAATTGTGAGAAATGAAGCCAGAATTGCAATATGAACTCATAATTCAGGCTTTCTTTCTCAAAAATGCATGATATATTCTCACAATTGTGAGAAATAAAGCCAGAATTCAATATAAACTCATAATTCAGGCTTTCTTTCTAAAAAAAAAATTTATGATATATACTCACATTTGTGAGAAATAAAGCCAGAATTGCAATATGAACTCATAATTCAGGCTTTCTTTCTCAGAAATGGGTGATATATACTCACAATTGTGAGAAATTAAGCCAGAATGGCAATATAAACTCATAATTCAGGCTTTCTTTCTCAGAAATGGGTGATATATACTCACAATTGTGAGAAATTAAGCCAGAATTGCAATTTAAACTCATATTTCAGGCTTTCTTTCTCCATAAACTCACAATTGTGAGAAATAAAGCCAGAATTGCAATATAAACTAATAATTCAGGCTTTCTTTCTCAGAAATTGGTGATATATACTCACAATTGTGAGAAATTAAGCCAGAATTGCAATTTAAACTCATATTTCAGGCTTTCTTTCTCAGAAATGGGTGATATATACTCACAATTGTGAGAAATAAAGCCAGAATTGCAATATAAACTCATAATTCAGGCTTTCTTTCTCAAAAATTAATCATATAAACTTACAATTGTGACAATTAAAGCGAGAATTGCAATATAAACTCATAATTAAGGCTTTCTTTCTCAAAAATGGATGATATAAACTTACAATTGTCAGCATTAAAGCCAGAATTGCAATATAAACTCATAATTAAGGCTTTCTTTCTCAAAAATGGTCGATATAAACTTAAAATTGTGAGCATTAAAGCCAGAATTGCAATTTAAACTCATAATTCAGGCTTTCTTTCTCAAAAAAAAAATTGATGATATATACTCACATTTGTGAGAAAAAAAAAAGCCAGAATTGCAATATAAACTCATAATTCAGGCTTTCTTTCTCAAAAAATTGATGATGTATACTCACATTTGTGAGAAATAAAGCCAGAATTGCAATATGAACTCATAATTCAGGCTTTCTTTCTCAGAAATGGGTGATATATACTCACAATTGTGAGAAATTAAGCCAGAATGGCAATATAAAATCATATTTCAGGTTTTCTTTCTCCATAAACTCACAATTGTGAGAAATAAAGCCAGAATTGCAATATAAACTAATAATTCAGGCTTTCTTTCTCAGAAATGGGTGATATATACTCACAATTGTGAGAAATTAAACCAGAATTGCAATTTAAACTCATATGTCAGGCTTTCTTTCTCAAAAATGCATGATATATTCTCACAATTGTGAGAAATAAAGCCAGAATTGCAATATAAACTCACAATTCAGGCTTTCTTTCTCAAAAATGGATAACATGAACTCACAATTGTGAGAAATAAAGCCAGAATTCAATATTAACTCAAAATTCAGGCTTTCTTTCTCAGAAATTGGTGATATATACTCACAATTGTGAGAAATAAAGCCAGAATTGCAATATAAACTCATAATTCAGGCTTTCTTTCTCAAAAATGGATAACAAACTCACAATTGTGAGAAATAAAGCCAGAATTCAATATTAACTCATAATTCAGGCTTTCTTTCTCAGAAATGGATAACATAAACTCACAATTGTGAGAAATAAAGCCAGAATTCAATATCGACTAATAATTCAGGCTTTCTTTCTCAGAAATGGATAACATAAACTCACAATTGTGAGAAATAAAGCCAGAATTGCAATATAAACTAATAATTCAGGCTTTCTTTCTCAAAAATGAATGATATAAACTTTCAATTGTGAGCATTAAAGCCAGAATTGCAATATAAACTCATAATTAAGGCTTTCTTTCTCAAAAATGGATAACATAAACTCACAATTGTGAGAAATAAAGCCAGAATTGCAATATAATCTAATAATTCAGGCTTTCTTTCTCAGAAATGAATGATATATACTCACAATTGTGAGAAATTAAGCCAGAATTGCAATTTAATCTCATATTTCAGGCTTTCTTTCTCCATAAACTCACAATTGTCAGAAATAAAGCCAGAATTGCAATATAAACTCATAATTCAGGCTTTCTTTGTCAGAAATGGGTGATATATACTCACAATTGTGAGAAATTAAGCCAGAATTGCAATTTAATCTCATATTTCAGGCTTTCTTTCTCCATAAACTCACAATTGTGAGAAATTAAGCCACAATTGCAATTTAAACTCACAATTCAGGCTTTCTTTCTCAGAAATGGGTGATATATACTCACAATTGTGAGAAATAAAGCCAGAATTGCAATATAAACTCATAATTCAGGCTTTCTTTCTCAAAAATTGGTGATATAAACTCACAATTGTGAGAAATGAAGCCAGAATTGCAATATGAACTCATAATTCAGGCTTTCTTTCTCAAAAATTAATGATCTAAACTTACAATTGTGAGCATTAAAGCGAGAATTGCAATATAAACTCATAATTAAGGCTTTCTTTCTCAAAAATGGATGATATATACTCACAATTGTGAGAAATTAAGCCAGAATTGCAATTTAAACTCATATTTCAGGCTTTCTTTCTCCATAAACTCACAATTGTGAGAAATAAAGCCAGAATTGCAATATAAACTAATAATTCAGGCTTTCTTTCTCAGAAATTGGTGATATATACTCACAATTGTGAGAAATTAAGCCAGAATTGCAATTTAAACTCATATTTCAGGCTTTCTTTCTCAAAAATGCATGATATATTCTCACAATTGTGAGAAATAAAGCCAGAATTGCAATATAAACTCACAATTCAGGCTTTCTTTCTCAGAAATGGGTGATATATACTCACAATTGTGAGAAATAAAGCCAGAATTGCAATATAAACTCATAATTCAGGCTTTCTTTCTCAAAAATTAATCATATAAACTTACAATTGTGACAATTAAAGCGAGAATTGCAATATAAACTCATAATTAAGGCTTTCTTTCTCAAAAATGGATGATATAAACTTACAATTGTCAGCATTAAAGCCAGAATTGCAATATAAACTCATAATTAAGGCTTTCTTTCTCAAAAATGGTCGATATAAACTTAAAATTGTGAGCATTAAAGCCAGAATTGCAATTTAAACTCATAATTCAGGCTTTCTTTCTCAAAAAAAAAATTGATGATATATACTCACATTTGTGAGAAAAAAAAAAAGCCAGAATTGCAATATAAACTCATAATTCAGGCTTTCTTTCTCAAAAAATTGATGATGTATACTCACATTTGTGAGAAATAAAGCCAGAATTGCAATATGAACTCATAATTCAGGCTTTCTTTCTCAGAAATGGGTGATATATACTCACAATTGTGAGAAATTAAGCGAGAATGGCAATATAAAATCATATTTCAGGTTTTCTTTCTCCATAAACTCACAATTGTGAGAAATAAAGCCAGAATTGCAATATAAACTAATAATTCAGGCTTTCTTTCTCAGAAATGGGTGATATATACTCACAATTGTGAGAAATTAAACCAGAATTGCAATTTAAACTCATATGTCAGGCTTTCTTTCTCAAAAATGCATGATATATTCTCACAATTGTGAGAAATAAAGCCAGAATTGCAATATAAACTCACAATTCAGGCTTTCTTTCTCAAAAATGGATAACATGAACTCACAATTGTGAGAAATAAAGCCAGAATTCAATATTAACTCAAAATTCAGGCTTTCTTTCTCAGAAATTGGTGATATATACTCACAATTGTGAGAAATAAAGCCAGAATTGCAATATAAACTCATAATTCAGGCTTTCTTTCTCAAAAATGGATAACAAACTCACAATTGTGAGAAATAAAGCCAGAATTCAATATTAACTCATAATTCAGGCTTTCTTTCTCAGAAATGGATAACATAAACTCACAATTGTGAGAAATAAAGCCAGAATTCAATATCGACTAATAATTCAGGCTTTCTTTCTCAGAAATGGATAACATAAACTCACAATTGTGAGAAATAAAGCCAGAATTGCAATATAAACTAATAATTCAGGCTTTCTTTCTCAAAAATGAATGATATAAACTTTCAATTGTGAGCATTAAAGCCAGAATTGCAATATAAACTCATAATTAAGGCTTTCTTTCTCAAAAATGGATAACATAAACTCACAATTGTGAGAAATAAAGCCAGAATTGCAATATAAACTAATAATTCAGGCTTTCTTTCTCAGAAATGAATGATATATACTCACAATTGTGAGAAATTAAGCCAGAATTGCAATTTAATCTCATATTTCAGGCTTTCTTTCTCCATAAACTCACAATTGTCAGAAATAAAGCCAGAATTGAAATATAAACTCATAATTCAGGCTTTCTTTGTCAGAAATGGGTGATATATACTCACAATTGTGAGAAATTAAGCCAGAATTGCAATTTAATCTCATATTTCAGGCTTTCTTTCTCCATAAACTCACAATTGTGAGAAATTAAGCCACAATTGCAATTTAAACTCACAATTCAGGCTTTCTTTCTCAGAAATGGGTGATATATACTCACAATTGTGAGAAATAAAGCCAGAATTGCAATATAAACTCATAATTCAGGCTTTCTTTCTCAAAAATTGGTGATATAAACTCACAATTGTGAGAAATGAAGCCAGAATTGCAATATGAACTCATAATTCAGGCTTTCTTTCTCAAAAATTAATGATCTAAACTTACAATTGTGAGCATTAAAGCGAGAATTGCAATATAAACTCATAATTAAGGCTTTCTTTCTCAAAAATGGATGATATAAACTTACAATTGTGAGCATTAAAGCGAGAATTGCAATATAAACTCATAATTAAGGCTTTCTTTCTCAAAAATGGCTGATATAAACTTAAAAATGTGAGCATTAAAGCCAGAATTGCAATATAAACTCATAATTCAGGCTTTCTTTCTCAAAAATGGATAACATAAACTCACAATTGTGAGAAATAAAGCCAGAATTCAATATGAACTCATAATTCAGGCTTTCTTTCTCAAAAATTAATGAGATAAACTTACAATTGTGAGCATTAAAGCGAGAATTGCAATATAAACTCATGATTAAGGCTTTCTTTCTCAAAAATGGATGATATAAACTTACAATTGTGAGCATTAAAGCGAGAATTGCAATATAAACTCATAATTAAGGCTTTCTTTCTCAAAAATGGATGATATAAACTTACAATTGTGAGCATTAAAGCCAGAATTGCAATATAAACTCATAATTAAGGCTTTCTTTCTCAAAAATGGATGATATAAACTTAAAATTGTGAGCATTAAAGACAGAATTGCAATATAAACTCATATTTCAGGCTTTCTTTCTCAAAAATGCATGATATATTCTCACAATTGTGAGAAATAAAGCCAGAATTGCAAAATCAACTCACAATTCAGGCTTTCTTTCTCAGAAATGGGTAATATATACTCACAATTGTGAGAAATAAAGCTAGAATTGCAATATAAACTCATAATTCAGGCTTTCTTTCTCAAAAATGGATAACATAAACTCACAATTGTTAGAAATAAAGCCAGAATTCAATATTAACTCATAATTCAGGCTTTCTTTCTCAGAAATGGATAACATAAACTCACAATTGTGAGAAATAATGCCAGAATTGCAATATCAACTCATAATTCAGGCTTTCTTTCTCAAAAAATTGATGATATATACACACAATTGTGAGAAATAAAGCCAAAATTGCAATATAAACTCATAATTCAGGCATTCTTTCTCAAAAAATTGATGATATATACTCACATTTGTGAGAAATAAAGCCAGAATGGCAATATAAACTCATAATTCAGGCTTTCTTTCTCAGAAATGGGTGATATATACTCACAATTGTGAGAAATTAAGCCAGAATTGCAATTTAAACTCATATTTCAGGCTTTCTTTCTCAAAAATGCATGATATATTCTCACAATTGTGAGAAATAAAGCCAGAATTGCAATATAAACTCACAATTCAGGCTTTCTTTCTCAGAAATGGGTGATATTTACTCACAATTGTGAGAAATAATGCCAGAATTGCAATATCAACTCATAATTCAGGCTTTCTTTGTCAGAAATGGGTGATATATACTCACAATTGTGAGAAATTAAGCCAGAATTGCAATTTAAACTAATATTTCAGGCTTTCTTTCTCCATAAACTCACAATTGTGAGAAATTAAGCCAGAATTGCAATTTAAACTCATATTTCAGGCTTTCTTTCTCAAAAATGCATGATATATTCTCACAATTGTGAGAAATAAAGCCAGAATTGCAATATAAACTCACAATTCAGGCTTTCTTTCTCAGAAATGGGTGATATTTACTCACAATTGTGAGAAATAAAGCCAGAATTGCAATATAAACTCATAATTCAGGCTTTCTTTCTCAAAAATGCATGATATATTCTCACAATTGTGAGAAATAAAGCCAGAATTGCAAAATAAACTCATAATTCAGGCTTTCTTTCTCAGAAATGGGTGATATATACTCACAATTGTGAGAAATTAAGCCAGAATTGCAATTTAAACTCATATTTCAGGCTTTCTTTCTCAAAAATGCATGATATATTCTCACAATTGTGAGAAATAAAGCCAGAATTGCAAAATAAACTCATAATTCAGGCTTTCTTTCTCAGAAATGGGTGATATATATTCACAATTGTGAGAAATAAAGCTAGAATTGCAATATAAACTCATAATTCAGGCTTTTTGTTTCTCAAAAATGGATAACATAAACTCACAATTGTGAGAAATAAAGCCAGAATTCAATATTAACTCATAATTCAGGCTTTCTTTCTCAGAAATGGCTAACATAAACTCACAATTGTGAGAAATAATGCCAGAATTGCAATATCAACTCATAATTCAGGCTTTCTTTGTCAGAAATGGGTGATATATACTCACAATTGTGAGAAATTAAGCCAGAATTGCAATTTAAACTAATATTTCAGGCTTTCTTTCTCCATAAACTCACAATTGTGAGAAATTAAGCCAGAATTGCAATTTAAACTCATATTTCAGGCTTTCTTTCTCAAAAATGCATAATATATTCTCACAGTTGTGAGAAATAAAGCCATAATTGCAATATAAACTCACAATTCAGGCTATCTTTCTCAGAAATGGGTGATACTGTATATACTCACAATTGTGAGAAATAAAGCCAGAATTCAATATTAACTAATAATTCAGGCTTTCTTTCTCAGAAATGGATAACATAAACTCACAATTGTGAGAAATAAAGCCAGAATTGCAATATAAACTAATAATTCAGGCTTTCTTTCTCAAAAATGAATGATATAAACTTACAATTGTGAGCATTAAAGCCAGAATTGCAATATAAACTCATAATTAAGGCTTTCTTTCTCAAAAATGGATAACATAAACTCACAATTGTGAGAAATAAAGCCAGAATTGCAATATAAACTAATAATTCAGGCTTTCTTTCTCAGAAATGAATGATATATACTCACAATTGTCAGAAATAAAGCCAGAATTGCAATATAAACTCATAATTCAGGCTTTTTTTTCTCAGAAATGGGTGATATATACTCACAATTGTGAGAAATTAAGCCAGAATTGCAATTTAAACTCATATTTCAGGCTTTCTTTCTCAAAAATGGATTATATAAACTTAAAATTGTGAGCATTAAAGCCAGAATTGCAATATAAACTCATAATTCAGGCTTTCTTTCTCAAAAAAAAATTTATGATATATACTCACATTTGTGAGAAATAAAGCCAGAATTGCAATATGAACTCATAATTCAGGCTTTCTTTCTCAGAAATGGGTGATATATACTCACAATTGTGAGAAATTAAGCCAGAATGGCAATATAAACTCATAATTCAGGCTTTCTTTCTCAGAAATGGGTGATATATACTCACAATTGTGAGAAATTAAGCCAGAATTGCAATTTAAACTCATATTTCAGGCTTTCTTTCTCCATAAACTCACAATTGTGAGAAATAAAGCCAGAATTGCAATATAAACTAATAATTCAGGCTTTCTTTCTCAGAAATGGGTGATATATACTCACAATTGTGAGAAATTAAGCCAGAATTGCAATTTAAACTCATATTTCAGGCTTTCTTTCTCAAAAATGCATGATATATTCTCACAATTGTGAGAAATAAAGCCAGAATTGCAATATAAACTCATAATTTAGGCTTTCTTTCTCAAAAATTAATCATATAAACTTACAATTGTGACAATTAAAGCGAGAATTGCAATATAAACTCATAATTAAGGCTTTCTTTCTCAAAAATGGATGATATAAACTTACAATTGTCAGCATTAAAGCCAGAATTGCAATATAAACTCATAATTAAGGCTTTCTTTCTCAAAAATGGTTGATATAAACTTAAAATTGTGAGCATTAAAGCCAGAATTGCAATATAAACTCATAATTCAGGCTTTCTTTCTCAAAAAAAAATTGATGATATATACTCACATTTGTGAGAAAAAAAAAAGCCAGAATTGCAATATAAACTCATAATTCAGGCTTTCTTTCTCAAAAAAATTGATGATGCATACTCACATTTGTGAGAAATAAAGCCAGAATTGCAATATGAACTCATAATTCAGGCTTTCTTTCTCAAAAATTAATGAGATAAACTTACAATTGTGAGCATTAAAGCGAGAATTGCAATATAAACTCATGATTAAGGCTTTCTTTCTCAAAAATGGATGATATAAACTTACAATTGTGAGCATTAAAGCGAGAATTGCAATATAAACTCATAATTAAGGCTTTCTTTCTCAAAAATGGATGATATAAACTTACAATTGTGAGCATTAAAGCCAGAATTGCAATATAAACTCATAATTAAGGCTTTCTTTCTCAAAAATGGATGATATAAACTTAAAATTGTGAGCATTAAAGACAGAATTGCAATATAAACTCATATTTCAGGCTTTCTTTCTCAAAAATTTATGATATATACTCACATTTGTGAGAAATAAAGCCAGAATTGCAATATGAACTCATAATTCAGGCTTTCTTTCTCAGAAATGGGTGATATATACTCACAATTGTGAGAAATTAAGCCAGAATGGCAATATAAACTCATAATTCAGGCTTTCTTTCTCAGAAATGGGTGATATATACTCACAATTGTGAGAAATTAAGCCAGAATTGCAATTTAAACTCATATTTCAGGCTTTCTTTCTCCATAAACTCACAATTGTGAGAAATAAAGCCAGAATTGCAATATAAACTAATAATTCAGGCTTTCTTTCTCAGAAATGGGTGATATATACTCACAATTGTGAGAAATTAAGCCAGAATTGCAATTTAAACTCATATTTCAGGCTTTCTTTCTCAAAAATGCATGATATATTCTCACAATTGTGAGAAATAAAGCCAGAATTGCAATATAAACTCACAATTCAGGCTTTCTTTCTCAGAAATGGGTGATATATACTCACAATTGTGAGAAATAAAGCCAGAATTGCAATATAAACTCATAATTTAGGCTTTCTTTCTCAAAAATTAATCATATAAACTTACAATTGTGACAATTAAAGCGAGAATTGCAATATAAACTCATAATTAAGGCTTTCTTTCTCAAAAATGGATGATATAAACTTACAATTGTCAGCATTAAAGCCAGAATTGCAATATAAACTCATAATTAAGGCTTTCTTTCTCAAAAATGGTTGATATAAACTTAAAATTGTGAGCATTAAAGCCAGAATTGCAATATAAACTCATAATTCAGGCTTTCTTTCTCAAAAAAAAATTGATGATATATACTCACATTTGTGAGAAAAAAAAAAGCCAGAATTGCAATATAAACTCATAATTCAGGCTTTCTTTCTCAAAAAAATTGATGATGCATACTCACATTTGTGAGAAATAAAGCCAGAATTGCAATATGAACTCATAATTCAGGCTTTCTTTCTCAAAAATGGATGATATAAACTTACAATTGTGAGCATTAAAGCGAGAATTGCAATATAAACTCATGATTAAGGCTTTCTTTCTCAAAAATGGATGATATAAACTTACAATTGTGAGCATTAAAGCCAGAATTGCAATATAAACTCACAATTCAGGCTTTCTTTCTCAGAAATGGGTGATATTTACTCACAATTGTGAGAAATAAAGCCAGAATTGCAATATAAACTCATAATTCAGGATTTCTTTCTCAAAAATGCATGATATATTCTCACAATTGTGAGAAATAAAGCCAGAATTGCAAAATAAACTCATAATTCAGGCTTTCTTTCTCAGAAATGGGTGATATATACTCACAATTGTGAGAAATTAAGCCAGAATTGCAATTTAAACTCATATTTCAGGCTTTCTTTCTCAAAAATGCATGATATATTCTCACAATTGTGAGAAATAAAGCCATAATTGCAAAATAAACTCATAATTCAGGCTTTCTTTCTCAGAAATGGGTGATATATACTCACAATTGTGAGAAATAAAGCTAGAATTGCAATATAAACTCATAATTCAGGCTTTTTGTTTCTCAAAAATGGATAACATAAACTCACAATTGTGAGAAATAAAGCCAGAATTCAATATTAACTCATAATTCAGGCTTTCTTTCTCAGAAATGGCTAACATAAACTCACAATTGTGAGAAATAATGCCAGAATTGCAATATCAACTCATAATTCAGGCTTTCTTTGTCAGAAATGGGTGATATATACTCACAATTGTGAGAAATTAAGCCAGAATTGCAATTTAAACTAATATTTCAGGCTTTCTTTCTCCATAAACTCACAATTGTGAGAAATTAAGCCAGAATTGCAATTTAAACTCATATTTCAGGCTTTCTTTCTCAAAAATGCATAATATATTCTCACAGTTGTGAGAAATAAAGCCATAATTGCAATATAAACTCACAATTCAGGCTATCTTTCTCAGAAATGGGTGATATATACTCACAATTGTGAGAAATAAAGCCAGAATTGCAATATAAACTCATAATTCAGGCTTTCTTTCTCAAAAATTAATGATATAAACTTACAATTGTGAGCATTAAAGCGAGAATTGCAATATAAACTCATAATTAAGGCTTTCTTTCTCAAAAATGGATGATATAAACTTACAATTGTGAGCATTAAAGCGAGAATTGCAATATGAACTCATAATTCAGGCTTTCTTTCTCAAAAATGAATGATATAAACTTACAATTGTGAGCATTAAAGCGAGAATTGCAATATAAACTCACAATTCAAGCTTTCTTTATCAGAAATGGGTGATATATACTCACAGTTGTGAGAAATAAAGCCAGAATTGCAATATAAACTCACAATTCAAGCTTTCTTTATCAGAAATGGGTGATATATACTCACAGTTGTGAGAAATTAAGCCAGAATTGCAGTATAAACTCATTATTCAGGCTTTCTTTCTCAGAAATGGATGATATATACTCACAATTGTGAGAAATAAAGCCAGAATTGCAATATAAACTCATAATTCAGGCTTTCTTTCTCATAAATGGATGATATAAACCCACAATTGTGAGCAATAAAGCAATAATTGCAATTTAAACTCATATTTCAGGCTTTCTTTCTCAAAAATGAATGATATAAACATACAAATGTGAGCATTAAAGCCAGAATTGCAATATAAACTCATAATTAAGGCTTTCTTCCTCAAAAATTAATCATAAAAACTTACAATTGTGACAATTAAAGCGAGAATTGCAATATAAACTCATAATTAAGGCTTTCTTTCTCAAAAATGGATGATATAAACTTACAATTGTGAGCATTAAAGCCAGAATTGCAATATAAACTCATAATTAAGGCTTTCTTTCTAAAAAATGGATGATATAAACTTAAAATTGTGAGCATTAAAGCCAGAATTGCAATATAAACTCATAATTCAGGCTTTCTTTCTCAAAAAAAAAAAAAAAAATATAATATATACTCACATTTGTGAGAAAAAAAAGCCAGAATTGCAATATAAACTCACAATTCAAGCTTTCTTTATCAGAAATGGGTGATATATACTCACAGTTGTGAGAAATGAAGGCAGAATTGCAGTATAAACTCATTATTCAGGCTTTCTTTCTCAGAAATGGGTGATATATACTCACAATTGTGAGAAATTAAGCCAGAATGGCAATATAAACTCATAATTCAGGCTTTCTTTCTCAGAAATGAGTGATATATACTCACAATTGTGAGAAATAAAGCCAGAATTGCAATATAAACTAATAATTCAGGCTTTCTTTCTCAGAAATGGGTGATATATACTCACAATTGTGAGAAATTAAGCCAGAATTGCAATTTAAACTCATATTTCAGGCTTTCTTTCTCAAAAATGCATGATATATTCTCACAATTGTGAGAAATAAAGCCAGAATTGCAATATAAACTCATAATTCAGGCTTTCTTTCTCAAAAATGGATAACAAACTCACAATTGTGAGAAATAAAGCCAGAATTCAATATTAACTCATAATTCAGGCTTTCTTTCTCAAAAATTGGTGATATATACTCACAATTGTGAGAAATAAAGCCAGAATTGCAATATAAACTCATAATTCAGGCTTTCTTTCTCAAAAATGAATGATATAAACATACAAATGTGAGAAATAAAGCCAGAATTCAATATTAACTCATAATTCAGGCTTTCTTTCTCAGAAATGGGTGATATATACTCACAATTGTGAGAAATTAAGCCAGAATGGCAATATAAACTCATAATTCAGGCTTTCTTTCTCAGAAATGAGTGATATATACTCACAATTGTGAGAAATAAAGCCAGAATTGCAATATAAACTAATAATTCAGGCTTTCTTTCTCAGAAATGGGTGATATATACTCACAATTGTGAGAAATTAAGCCAGAATTGCAATTTAAACTCATATTTCAGGCTTTCTTTCTCAAAAATGCATGATATATTCTCACAATTGTGAGAAATAAAGCCAGAATTGCAATATAAACTCATAATTCAGGCTTTCTTTCTCAAAAATGGATAACAAACTCACAATTGTGAGAAATAAAGCCAGAATTCAATATTAACTCATAATTCAGGCTTTCTTTCTCAGAAATGGATAACATAAACATACAAATGTGAGCATTAAAGCCAGAATTGCAATATAAACTCATAATTAAGGCTTTCTTTCTCAGAAATGGGTGATATATACTCATAATTGTGAGAAATGAAGCCAGAATTGCAATATGAACTCATAATTCAGGCTTTCTTTCTCAGAAATGGGTGATTTATACTCATGATTGTGAGAAATGAAGCCAGAATTGCAATATGAACTCATAATTCAGGCTTTCTTTCTCAAAAATTAATCATATAAACTTACAATTTTGACAATTAAAGCGAGAATTGCAATATAAACTAATAATTAAGGCTTTCTTTCTCAAAAATGGATGATATAAACTTACAATTGTCAGCATTAAAGCCAGAATTGCAATATAAACTCATAATTAAGGCTTTCTTTCTCAAAAATGGATGATATAAACTTAACATTGTGAGCATTAAAGCCAGAATTGCAATATAAACTCATAATTCAGGCTTTCTTTCTCAAAAAAAAATTGATGATATATACTCACATTTGTGAGAAAAAAAAAGCCAGAATTGCAATATAAACTCATAATTCAGGCTTTCTTTCTCAAAAAATTGATGATATATACTCACATTTGTGAGAAATAAAGCCAGAATTGCAATATGAACTCATAATTCAGGCTTTCTTTCTCAGAAATGGGTGATATATACTCACAATTGTGAGAAATTAAGCCAGAATTGCAATTTATACTCATATTTCAGGCTTTCTTTCTCCATAAACTCACAATTGTGAGAAATAAAGCCAGAATTGCAATATAAACTAATAATTCAGGCTTTCTTTCTCAGAAATGGGTGATATATACTCACAATTGTGAGAAATTAAGCCAGAATTGCAATTTAAACTCATATTTCAGGCTTTCTTTCTCAAAAATGCATGATATATTCTCACAATTGTGAGAAATAAAGCCAGAATTCAATATAAACTCATATTTCAGGCTTTCTTTCTCAGAAATGGATAACATAAACTCACAATTGTGAGAAATAAAGCCAGAATTCAATATTAACTAATAATTCAGGCTTTCTTTCTCAGAAATGGATAACATAAACTCACAATTGTGAGAAATAAAGCCAGAATTGCAATATAAACTAATAATTCAGGCTTTCTTTCTCAAAAATGAATGATATAAACTTACAATTGTGAGCATTAAAGCCAGAATTGCAATATAAACTCATAATTAAGGCTTTCTTTCTCAAAAATGGATGATATAAACTTAAAATTGTGAGCATTAAAGCCAGAATTGCAATATAAACTCATAATTCAGGCTTTCTTTTTCAAAAAAAAAAATTGATGATATATACTCACATTTGTGAGAAAAAAAAAAGCCAGAATTGCAATATAAACTCATAATTCAGGCTTTCTTTCTCAAAAAATTGATGATATATACTCACATTTGTGAGAAATAAAGCCAGAATTGCAATATGAACTCATAATTCAGGCTTTCTTTCTCAGAAATGGGTGATATATACTCACAATTGTGAGAAATTAAGCCAGAATTGCAATTTAAACTCATATTTCAGGCTTTCTTTCTCCATAAACTCACAATTGTGAGAAATAAAGCCAGAATTGCAATATAAACTAATAATTCAGGCTTTCTTTCTCAGAAATGGGTGATATATACTCACAATTGTGAGAAATTAAGCCAGAATTGCAATTTAAACTCATATTTCAGGCTTTCTTTCTCAAAAATGCATGATATATTCTCACAATTGTGAGAAATAAAGCCAGAATTCAATATAAACTCATAATTAAGGCTTTCTTTCTCAAAAATGGATAACATAAACTCACAATTGTGAGAAATAAAGCCAGAATTGCAATATAAACTAATAATTCAGGCTTTCTTTCTCAAAAAAAAATTTATGATATATACTCACATTTGTGAGAAATAAAGCCAGAATTGCAATATAAACTAATAATTCAGGCTTTCTTTCTCAGAAATGGGTGATATATACTCACAATTGTGAGAAATTAAGCCAGAATTGCAATTTAAACTCATATTTCAGGCTTTCTTTCTCAAAAATGCATGATATATTCTCACAATTGTGAGAAATAAAGCCAGAATTCAATATAAACTCATAATTCAGGCTTTCTTTCTCAGAAATGGATAACATAAACTCACAATTGTGAGAAATAAAGCCAGAATTCAATATTAACTAATAATTCAGGCTTTCTTTCTCAGAAATGGATAACATAAACTCACAATTGTGAGAAATAAAGCCAGAATTTCAATATAAACTAATAATTCAGGCTTTCTTTCTCAAAAATGAATGATATAAACTTACAATTGTGAGCATTAAAGCCAGAATTGCAATATAAACTCATAATTAAGGCTTTCTTTCTCAAAAATGGATAACATAAACTCACAATTGTGAGAAATAAAGCCAGAATTGCAATATAAACTAATAATTCAGGCTTTCTTTCTCAGAAATGAATGATATATACTCACAATTGTCAGAAATAAAGCCAGAATTGCAATATAAACTCATAATTCAGGCTTTTTTTTCTCAGAAATGGGTGATATATACTCACAATTGTGAGAAATTAAGCCAGAATTGCAATTTAAACTCATATTTCAGGCTTTCTTTCTCAAAAATGGATGATATAAACTTAAAATTGTGAGCATTAAAGCCAGAATTGCAATATAAACTCATAATTCAGGCTTTCTTTCTCAAAAAAAATTTATGATATATACTCACATTTGTGAGAAATAAAGCCAGAATTGCAATATGAACTCATAATTCAGGCTTTCTTTCTCAGAAATGGGTGATATATACTCACAATTGTGAGAAATTAAGCCAGAATGGCAATATAAACTCATAATTCAGGCTTTCTTTCTCAGAAATGGGTGATATATACTCACAATTGTGAGAAATTAAGCCAGAATTGCAATTTAAACTCATATTTCAGGCTTTCTTTCTCCATAAACTCACAATTGTGAGAAATAAAGCCAGAATTGCAATATAAACTAATAATTCAGGCTTTCTTTCTCAGAAATGGGTGATATATACTCACAACTGTGATAAATTAAGCCAGAATTGCAATTTAAACTCATATTTCAGGCTTTCTTTCTCAAAAATGCATGATAAATTCTCACAATTGTGAGAAATAAAGCCAGAATTGCAATATAAACTCATAATTCAGGCTTTCTTTCTCAAAAATTAATCATATAAACTTACAATTGTGACAATTAAAGCGAGAATTGCAATATAAACTCATAATTAAGGCTTTCTTTCTCAAAAATGGATGATATAAACTTACAATTGTCAGCATTAAAGCCAGAATTGCAATATAAACTCATAATTAAGGCTTTCTTTCTCAAAAATGGTTGATATAAACTTAAAATTGTGAGCATTAAAGCCAGAATTGCAATATAAACTCATAATTCAGGCTTTCGTTCTCAAAAAAAAAATTGATGATATATACTCACATTTGTGAGAAAAAAAAGCCAGAATTGCAATATAAACTCATAATTCAGGCTTTCTTTCTCAAAAAATTGATGATATATACTCACATTTGTGAGAAATAAAGCCAGAATTGCAATATGAACTCATAATTCAGGCTTTCTTTCTCAGAAATGGGTGATATATACTCACAATTGTGAGAAATTAAGCCAGAATTGCAATTTAAACTCATATTTCAGGCTTTCTTTCTCCATAAACTCACAATTGTGAGAAATAAAGCCAGAATTGCAATATAAACTAATAATTCAGGCTTTCTTTCTCAAAAATGGATGATATAAACTTACAATTGTGAGAAATTAAGCCAGAATTGCAATTTAAACTCATATTTCAGGCTTTCTTTCTCAAAAATGCATGATATATTCTCACAATTGTGAGAAATAAAGCCAGAATTCAATATAAACTCATAATTCAGGCTTTCTTTCTCAGAAATGGATAACATAAACTCACAATTGTGAGAAATAAAGCCAGAATTCAATATTAACTAATAATTCAGGCTTTCTTTCTCAGAAATGGATAACATAAACTCACAATTGTGAGAAATAAAGCCAGAATTTCAATATAAACTAATAATTCAGGCTTTCTTTCTCAAAAATGAATGATATAAACTTACAATTGTGAGCATTAAAGCCAGAATTGCAATATAAACTCATAATTAAGGCTTTCTTTCTCAAAAATGGATAACATAAACTCACAATTGTGAGAAATAAAGCCAGAATTGCAATATAAACTAATAATTCAGGCTTTCTTTCTCAGAAATGAATGATATATACTCACAATTGTCAGAAATAAAGCCAGAATTGCAATATAAACTCATAATTCAGGCTTTTTTTTCTCAGAAATGGGTGATATATACTCACAATTGTGAGAAATTAAGCCAGAATTGCAATTTAAACTCATATTTCAGGCTTTCTTTCTCAAAAATGGATGATATAAACTTAAAATTGTGAGCATTAAAGCCAGAATTGCAATATAAACTCATAATTCAGGCTTTCTTTCTCAAAAAAAATTTATGATATATACTCACATTTGTGAGAAATAAAGCCAGAATTGCAATATGAACTCATAATTCAGGCTTTCTTTCTCAGAAATGGGTGATATATACTCACAATTGTGAGAAATTAAGCCAGAATGGCAATATAAACTCATAATTCAGGCTTTCTTTCTCAGAAATGGGTGATATATACTCACAATTGTGAGAAATTAAGCCAGAATTGCAATTTAAACTCATATTTCAGGCTTTCTTTCTCCATAAACTCACAATTGTGAGAAATAAAGCCAGAATTGCAATATAAACTAATAATTCAGGCTTTCTTTCTCAGAAATGGGTGATATATACTCACAACTGTGATAAATTAAGCCAGAATTGCAATTTAAACTCATATTTCAGGCTTTCTTTCTCAAAAATGCATGATAAATTCTCACAATTGTGAGAAATAAAGCCAGAATTGCAATATAAACTCATAATTCAGGCTTTCTTTCTCAAAAATTAATCATATAAACTTACAATTGTGACAATTAAAGCGAGAATTGCAATATAAACTCATAATTAAGGCTTTCTTTCTCAAAAATGGATGATATAAACTTACAATTGTCAGCATTAAAGCCAGAATTGCAATATAAACTCATAATTAAGGCTTTCTTTCTCAAAAATGGTTGATATAAACTTAAAATTGTGAGCATTAAAGCCAGAATTGCAATATAAACTCATAATTCAGGCTTTCGTTCTCAAAAAAAAAATTGATGATATATACTCACATTTGTGAGAAAAAAAAGCCAGAATTGCAATATAAACTCATAATTCAGGCTTTCTTTCTCAAAAAATTGATGATATATACTCACATTTGTGAGAAATAAAGCCAGAATTGCAATATGAACTCATAATTCAGGCTTTCTTTCTCAGAAATGGGTGATATATACTCACAATTGTGAGAAATTAAGCCAGAATTGCAATTTAAACTCATATTTCAGGCTTTCTTTCTCCATAAACTCACAATTGTGAGAAATAAAGCCAGAATTGCAATATAAACTAATAATTCAGGCTTTCTTTCTCAAAAATGGATGATATAAACTTACAATTGTGAGCATTAAAGCGAGAATTGCAATATGAACTCATAATTCAGGCTTTCTTTCTCAAAAATGAATGATATAAACTTACAATTGTGAGCATTAAAGCGAGAATTGCAATATAAACTCATAATTCAGGCTTTCTTTCTCAAAAATGGATAACATAAACTCACAATTGTGAGAAATAAAGCCAGAATTGCAATATAAACTCACAATTCAAGCTTTCTTTATCAGAAATGGGTGATATATACTCACAGTTGTGAGAAATAAAGCCAGAATTGCAATATAAACTCACAATTCAAGCTTTCTTTATCAGAAATGGGTGATATATACTCACAGTTGTGAGAAATTAAGCCAGAATTGCAGTATAAACTCATTATTCAGGCTTTCTTTCTCAGAAATGGATGATATATACTCACAATTGTGAGAAATAAAGCCAGAATTGCAATATAAACTCATAATTCAGGCTTTCTTTCTCATAAATGGATGATATAAACCCACAATTGTGAGCAATAAAGCAATAATTGCAATTTAAACTCATATTTCAGGCTTTCTTTCTCAAAAATGAATGATATAAACATACAAATGTGAGCATTAAAGCCAGAATTGCAATATAAACTCATAATTAAGGCTTTCTTCCTCAAAAATTAATCATAAAAACTTACAATTGTGACAATTAAAGCGAGAATTGCAATATAAACTCATAATTAAGGCTTTCTTTCTCAAAAATGGATGATATAAACTTACAATTGTGAGCATTAAAGCCAGAATTGCAATATAAACTCATAATTAAGGCTTTCTTTCTAAAAAATGGATGATATAAACTTAAAATTGTGAGCATTAAAGCCAGAATTGCAATATAAACTCATAATTCAGGCTTTCTTTCTCAAAAAAAAAAAAAAAATTATAATATATACTCACATTTGTGAGAAAAAAAAAGCCAGAATTGCAATATAAACTCACAATTCAAGCTTTCTTTATCAGAAATGGGTGATATATACTCACAGTTGTGAGAAATTAAGGCAGAATTGCAGTATAAACTCATTATTCAGGCTTTCTTTCTCAGAAATGGGTGATATTGTTATGAGAATATGTGTTTTTTTTCCGATATTTTTCCTGCATTGCACTGTGTTGCTTCTATTCTCTCTTTTTCTTATAGGTTGAATGACGCTGGGGTGTTGGCGTGTTATTGGGCGCTCGATTAAGGCGGAGTCTTTTATAAGGAAGCCAGTTGCAAGCAGCCGGCGAGCTCATTGTTGGTGCGAACGTGTTTGAGTTCGGAGCTCCTGGATTCCTCCTCCGGTCGGCGGCCAAACCAATGTGCAATACTAATGTTTTGTGGCTCAAAGTTAGCTTTTATATCTTGTTAACTTTATAGCACTTCTTGTGAAACAGAGCGAAGGGGTGTCCTGCCTTTTCCTTTCGTGTAATCTGTTGGGCTTTGTTTTTGGTTAGGCAGTTAGGTAAGCTGGCTGTACTTTTTTTTACGTAATCAGGTTACTTAGTTCTTTTTTCTTTCTTTAGGTTCCTTTTGTTTGTTATGTTGGCCTGTGGCCACCCTGAAGAGATGCTCTCTATGTTTCACTTCTAATATTTAATAAACATCACAATTTTGTATTGAACTTGTGTGCTTGTTTGGTCCCTGACCGGAGTGACTTGGGAATCCAGCACCACAACTTTATTATGCCCTTAACGTACCCTAGACACGGGCCGTAATAATTGGGGGCTCGTCCGTTCGTTCCTTACTTTTTGTTTGGGAAATTCGTTCGATGCACTCGGTGAGAATCTTTAGGACACTGCTGGTGAGTACCATTTTTATTTATTTTTTTTGCTGTTTTTTGTGACTGGCAGTTTTTTCATGTTGGTGGGGAAGTGTTAGACTAATGGAGTTTAGTATTGAAGCGTTTAAACAAGCTCCTTCGTGGGAAGCTTTGGAATCTTGTCGTAAAGTCGATTTGTTTTTGGTGGCGGATTTTTATAATGTTTCGGTTGTAAAAACAGCCAGGAAGAAGGAGGTGCGAGACGTAATTCAAACTGCGCTCTTACAACAAGGTATTTTGCAGCCTAAGTCTAACTTTGAGGTTGATGCGGCAGAAAGTTCAGAAGCAGGTATTGATTATGCTTCGGGTACTGATCCTATGTTGCGTTCGTTAAGTGGGGTAAATTCGGAAGATTTAAAACTAGCCATTCAGTTGAAACAATTAGATCTTGAAATTAAACGTCAGGAACACACTACCCAACTTCTACGTTTTAGACAGTGCGAACTCGAAACGCAGGCTGATCGACGTGTTCCCGTTAGCTCAGCTAGCATACAATCGGCTGTACCTCCGTCCGCTACTATGGATCATTTGCCCCGTTCTTCTGCTCGTTCGTTGCCGGTGCCTCCTAGTGATAATACTGATTTCGATATTAGTCGTCACATTAACCTCGTACCCCCGTTTAGGGACAACGAGGTGGATTCATATTTCGGTGCATTTGAGCGCATAGCTGCGGCTTTACGCTGGCCGAGAGAGACTTGGTCTCTCTTGATTCAGTGTAAGCTATCAGGAAAAGCCCAAGAGGTTTGTTCCGCCTTGACTGTCGACGACAGTTTGGATTATGAGAAGCTGAAAAGTGCCGTGTTGAAGGCCTATGAATTAGTCCCTGAGGCGTATAGGCAAAAGTTTCGTTCACATGTTAAAATTGCCAGTCAAACTCATGTAGAATATGCTCGGGAAAAGAGCATGCTTTTTGATAAATGGTGCCATTCCAGCAGTGTCGCCGATTTTGAGCAACTTCGTGAGTTAATCCTGATTGAGGATTTTAAAAATTCGTTACCAGAAAAAATTGTTGTGTATTTGAATGAGAAAAAGATTTCGACTCTAGCTGAGGCTGCTGTTTGCGCAGATGAGTTCACTTTGACTCACAAAAACGCATTTGTACGTCGTGATCCGCATTATTCTGTGCCTTTTGAACGAAATCTTAAAACGTCGAAATCATCGAAACAAACAAAATCTGATGAAGTTCGAGCTTGCTTTTATTGTCACGAAACTAACCATTTGATTGCGACATGTCCCTCGTTGAGGAAAAAGAATCAGGGTAAATCCACTAAAAGTGTTGGTTTTATTCACAAGGTTAGTGGTAATTCTGATTCGAAAATTGATGCCGGGTACGGTCCATTTATTTGTCAAGGGACGATTTCTCTTAGTGGATTGGCACAAGATGCTGTTACTGTGACTATGCTTCGTGACACTGGGGCTTCACAGTCCTGTGTACTGGCTAATGTGTTGCCATTTTCTGAGAAAAGTTCGTGTGGATCTGATGTTCTGATTCAAGGTATTGAATTAGGCGTGTTGAAAGTGCCCTTACATAAGGTGCATATTCGGTCTGGGTTTGTAACGGGATTTGTGAAATTGGCTGTACGCCATGAACTACCTGTTAAAGGTGTTGCTTTAATTGTTGGGAACGATTTAGCTGGGGAAAAGGTCCTCCCACTTCCGGAAGTTATCGAAAACCCAATGTTTGTACCTGTTACTTGTGAATTAGCATCAGAATTTCCGACAGTTTTTCCTGCTTGTGCGGTCACGCGCGCTCAAGCGCGCAAGTTCAGTGATTTCGTTGACATTTCTGACACATTTTTAACAACAGGGGACAAGGAGGAGAATAGCCTTGTGACACCTGCATCGCGAGATTTGGAGTCGCTGTCCACGGCTGATGGTGCTGAAATTGAGCCAGGTGATTTGCCGCTGTCCATCGATAAGGCTTTGATTTCTGCCGAACAGAAAAAAGATCCTTCACTGTTGCGCTGCAGAAATATGGCCTTGTCCCTGGGCGAAATTGAAAATAAACCTGTTGGCTATTTTTGGGATAATGAAATCCTAAAGAGGAAGTGGACTCCGACGATGTCTGATAGTTGGAATGCTGTTTTCCAACTTGTAGTACCTAAGTGCTTGCGCAAGCAAGTTTTGAGTGTGGCTCATGATAATGTTGCTGGGCATCTGGGGATAACCAAAACGTATCATCGGATTTTACGTTATTTTTTCTGGCCTGGTCTTAAATCCGATGTAGCCCAGTATTGTCATTCATGTCACGTGTGTCAGGTTGTTGGAAAGCCTAATCAGGTTATTCCTCCTGCGCCTCTTAAACCTATCCCTATCATGGACGAACCTTTTGCACGAGTAATTTTAGATTGTGTTGGGCCGTTGCCGCGAACAAAGTCGGGACATCTCTATCTGCTCACGCTTATGTGTACAGCTACACGTTACCCCGAAGCTATACCGCTGCGTTCACTAAAAGCAAAGGCTATTGTGAAAGCTCTGGTTACCTTCTTTTCGACCTTTGGTTTTCCGAAGGTGATTCAAACAGATCAGGGGTCTAACTTTATGTCTCGACTGTTTAAGCAGGTGCTGTCCCAACTGAACATCAAGCATGTTACATCTACAGCTTACCACCCGGAGAGCCAAGGGTCTCTGGAGAGATTCCATCAAACTTTGAAGTCCATGCTTAGTAAATATTGCGCCGAATCAGGGAAAGACTGGGATGAGGGATTGCCCTTGTTGCTGTTTGCTGTCCGTGAGTCCGTTCAGGAGTCCTTGGGGTTCAGCCCAGCGGAGTTAGTCTTCGGACATACCGTGAGAGGCCCTCTCAAAATGCTGCAAGAGAGCTGGGTCTCCGATGAGAAAATGAAGTGCAATGTACTGGATTACGTGAGTTCGTTTCGCGAGCGATTGCTTAGTGCATGTAAATTGGCTCAGACAACTCTGGAGCGCTCGCAAACGAAGATGAAAGAACGTTTTGATAAAAATGCTGTTTTTCGTTCTTTCTCTGAGGGAGATAAAGTTTTGGTTTTATTGCCGGTGCAGGGTGCTGCCTTGCAGGCTAGATTCTCTGGACCCTATGTCGTTGATAAAAAGGTGAGTGATACGAACTATGTCGTTAGAACTCCTGACCGACGAAGAAAGACTCGTCTGTGTCATGTAAATATGTTGAAGCTGTACGTGAGCCGAGAGGAGGATCCGGAGTCAAAAAGCTCCGTGATTGCCCCGGTAGCTTCGGTTGTTGTTAACTCAGGCAATGGTCCAGATGAAGACGGGCTGAATTTGCATAGCCCACTAACTTCGAGTGGCAGATTCAATAATTCCACAATTTTAGAGAACTTGAACTCACATTTGTTGCATTTATCTGATAATCAGCGAACTGATATGGTAGAGTTAATAAATTCATTCTTGTGTTTGTTTTCAGATGTTCCATCCCGAACACACGTTTTGAAACACGATATCGATGTATGTGACCACCCGCCCATTAAGCAAAGGGCGTACCGTGTAAATCCTTCCAAAAGGAAAATTATGGAAGATGAGGTTAGGTACCTGGTGGAGAATGGTCTTGCAGTCCCGAGCTCTAGTGCATGGAGTTCCCCATGCTTACTGGTCCCAAAGTCTGATGGCACGCAACGTTTCTGCACGGATTATAGGAAAATAAATGCCGTGACGAAACCAGATTCGTTTCCTCTTCCTCTTATGGAGGATTGTATAGATAAGGTAGGCTCTGCACGCTTCGTCACAAAACTCGACCTTTTGAAGGGGTATTGGCAAGTCCCCTTGACGGAGCGTGCAGCCGAGATATCTGCTTTCGTTACTCCCGATGATTTCCTCAATTATACAGTAATGGGGTTCGGCTTGCGGAACGCTCCCGCCACATTTCAGCGTTTGATGCATAAAGTGTTAGGTGGTGTATCAAATTGTAAGGCTTATCTTGACGATATCGTTGTTTATTCGGACACATGGGACGACCATCTGCAAACTTTGAAAACTGTTTTTGAGCGCTTGCAGGGTGCTTCACTTACACTCAATCTGATGAAATGCGAGTTCGGTAAAGCGACGGTCACCTATTTAGGAAAGTTGGTAGGGCAAGGACAGATTCGACCTGTTGCCTTAAAGGTACAAGCCATCCTCGAGTTTGCAGTTCCCCGTACGAAACGTGACCTTAGGAGATTTCTCGGAATGTCCGGGTATTACCGGGGTTTCTGCAGAAATTTTTCGGATGTTGTGCTGCCGTTAACAAATATGCTTCGTGCTTCGCAAGATTTTAAGTGGACTGATGAATGCCAATCTGCGTTTGACACTGTTAAAACTCTACTTTGTAGTGCTCCAGTTCTTGCTGCTCCAAAATATTCACATCCTTTTAAACTCCATGTTGATGCCAGCGCTATAGGCGCAGGCGCTATCCTTTTGCAGGATGATGAAGATGGGATTGAGCATCCTATTGGGTATTTTTCAAAAAAATTCCTAAAACATCAGCTAAATTATAGTACAATCGAGAAGGAAACACTAGCGTTGCTGATGGCCTTACAGCATTTCGAGGTTTATATTGGCTCTAGTTCTCTCCCCGTAGTCGTTTCCACGGATCATAACCCGCTAGTTTTCTTGTCCCGAATGAAGAATTCGAATCAGCGAATCATGCGCTGGTCGTTGTTTGTTCAGGATTTTAATCTTGAAATTCGCTACAAAAAAGGCAAAGACAATGTACTGGCGGATGCTTTATCTCGGTCATTTGATCTTGAATAATCTATCTGTGATAGATTCTTTGTGTGTGGGAGTGTTATGAGAATATGTGTTTTTTTTCCGATATTTTTCCTGCATTGCACTGTGTTGCTTCTATTCTCTCTTTTTCTTATAGGTTGAATGACGCTGGGGTGTTGGCGTGTTATTGGGCGCTCGATTAAGGCGGAGTCTTTTATAAGGAAGCCGGTTGCAAGCAGCCGGCGAGCTCATTGTTGGTGCGAACGTGTTTGAGTTCGGAGCTCCTGGATTCCTCCTCCGGTCGGCGGCCAAACCAATGTGCAATACTAATGTTTTGTGGCTCAAAGTTAGCTTTTATATCTTGTTAACTTTATAGCACTTCTTGTGAAACAGAGCGAAGGGGTGTCCTGCCTTTTCCTTTCGTGTAATCTGTTGGGCTTTGTTTTTGGTTAGGCAGTTAGGTAAGCTGGCTGTACTTTTTTTTACGTAATCAGGTTACTTAGTTCTTTTTTCTTTCTTTAGGTTCCTTTTGTTTGTTATGTTGGCCTGTGGCCACCCTGAAGAGATGCTCTCTATGTTTCACTTCTAATATTTAATAAACATCACAATTTTGTATTGAACTTGTGTGCTTGTTTGGTCCCTGACCGGAGTGACTTGGGAATCCAGCACCACAACTTTATTATGCCCTTAACGTACCCTAGACACGGGGCGTAATAGATATATACTCACAATTGTGAGAAATTAAGCCAGAATGGCAATATAAACTCATAATTCAGGCTTTCTTTCTCAGAAATGAGTGATATATACTCACAATTGTCAGAAATAAAGCCAGAATTGCAATATAAACTAATAATTCAGGCTTTCTTTCTCAGAAATGGGTGATATATACTCACAATTGTGAGAAATTAAGCCAGAATTGCAATTTAAACTCATATTTCAGGCTTTCTTTCTCAAAAATGCATGATATATTCTCACAATTGTGAGAAATAAAGCCAGAATTGCAATATGAACTCATAATTCAGGCTTTCTTTCTCAAAAATGGATAACAAACTCACAATTGTGAGAAATTAAGCCAGAATTCAATATTAACACATAATTCAGGCTTTCTTTCTCAAAAATTGGTGATATATACTCACAATTGTGAGAAATAAAGCCAGAATTGCAATATAAACTCACAATTCAAGCTTTCTTTATCAGAAATGGGTGATATATACTCACAGTTGTGAGAAATAAAGCCAGAATTGCAATATAAACTCACAATTCAAGCTTTCTTTATCAGAAATGGGTGATATATACTCACAGTTGTGAGAAATTAAGCCAGAATTGCAGTATAAACTCATTATTCAGGCTTTCTTTCTCAGAAATGGATGATATATACTCACAATTGTGAGAAATAAAGCCAGAATTGCAATATAAACTCATAATTCAGGCTTTCTTTCTCATAAATGGATGATATAAACCCACAATTGTGAGCAATAAAGCAATAATTGCAATTTAAACTCATATTTCAGGCTTTCTTTCTCAAAAATGAATGATATAAACATACAAATGTGAGCATTAAAGCCAGAATTGCAATATAAACTCATAATTAAGGCTTTCTTCCTCAAAAATTAATCATAAAAACTTACAATTGTGACAATTAAAGCGAGAATTGCAATATAAACTCATAATTAAGGCTTTCTTTCTCAAAAATGGATGATATAAACTTACAATTGTGAGCATTAAAGCCAGAATTGCAATATAAACTCATAATTAAGGCTTTCTTTCTAAAAAATGGATGATATAAACTTAAAATTGTGAGCATTAAAGCCAGAATTGCAATATAAACTCATAATTCAGGCTTTCTTTCTCAAAAAAAAAAAAAAAATTATAATATATACTCACATTTGTGAGAAAAAAAAGCCAGAATTGCAATATAAACTCACAATTCAAGCTTTCTTTATCAGAAATGGGTGATATATACTCACAGTTGTGAGAAATTAAGGCAGAATTGCAGTATAAACTCATTATTCAGGCTTTCTTTCTCAGAAATGGGTGATATATACTCACAATTGTGAGAAATTAAGCCAGAATGGCAATATAGACTCATAATTCAGGCTTTCTTTCTCAGAAATGAGTGATATATACTCACAATTGTGAGAAATAAAGCCAGAATTGCAATATAAACTAATAATTCAAGCTTTCTTTATCAGAAATGGGTGATATATACTCACAGTTGTGAGAAATAAAGCCAGAATTGCAATATAAACTCACAATTCAAGCTTTCTTTATCAGAAATGGGTGATATATACTCACAGTTGTGAGAAATTAAGCCAGAATTGCAGTATAAACTCATTATTCAGGCTTTCTTTCTCAGAAATGGATGATATATACTCACAATTGTGAGAAATAAAGCCAGAATTGCAATATAAACTCATAATTCAGGCTTTCTTTCTCATAAATGGATGATATAAACCCACAATTGTGAGCAATAAAGCAATAATTGCAATTTAAACTCATATTTCAGGCTTTCTTTCTCAAAAATGAATGATATAAACATACAAATGTGAGCATTAAAGCCAGAATTGCAATATAAACTCATAATTAAGGCTTTCTTCCTCAAAAATTAATCATAAAAACTTACAATTGTGACAATTAAAGCGAGAATTGCAATATAAACTCATAATTAAGGCTTTCTTTCTCAAAAATGGATGATATAAACTTACAATTGTGAGCATTAAAGCCAGAATTGCAATATAAACTCATAATTAAGGCTTTCTTTCTAAAAAATGGATGATATAAACTTAAAATTGTGAGCATTAAAGCCAGAATTGCAATATAAACTCATAATTCAGGCTTTCTTTCTCAAAAAAAAAAAAAAAAATTATAATATATACTCACATTTGTGAGAAAAAAAAGCCAGAATTGCAATATAAACTCACAATTCAAGCTTTCTTTATCAGAAATGGGTGATATATACTCACAGTTGTGAGAAATTAAGGCAGAATTGCAGTATAAACTCATTATTCAGGCTTTCTTTCTCAGAAATGGGTGATATATACTCACAATTGTGAGAAATTAAGCCAGAATGGCAATATAGACTCATAATTCAGGCTTTCTTTCTCAGAAATGAGTGATATATACTCACAATTGTGAGAAATAAAGCCAGAATTGCAATATAAACTAATAATTCAGGCTTTCTTTCTCAGAAATGGGTGATATATACTCACAATTGTGAGAAATAAAGCCAGAATTGCAATATAAACTCATAATTCAGGCTTTCTTTCTCAAAAATGGATAACAAACTCACAATTGTGAGAAATAAAGCCAGAATTCAATATTAACTCATAATTCAGGCTTTCTTTCTCAAAAATTGGTGATATATACTCACAATTGTGAGAAATAAAGCCAGAATTGCAATATAAACTCATAATTCAGGCTTTCTTTCTCAAAAATGGATAACAAACTCACAATTGTGAGAAATAAAGCCAGAATTCAATATTAACTTATAATTCAGGCTTTCTTTCTCAGAAATGGATAACATAAACATACAAATGTGAGCATTAAAGCCAGAATTGCAATATAAACTCATAATTAAGGCTTTCTTTCTCAGAAATGGGTGATATATACTCATAATTGTGAGAAATGAAGCCAGAATTGCAATATGAACTCATAATTCAGGCTTTCTTTCTCAGAAATGGGTGATATATACTCATAATTGTGAGAAATGAAGCCAGAATTGCAATATGAACTCATAATTCAGGCTTTCTTTCTCAAAAATTAATCATATAAACTTACAATTTTGACAATTAAAGCGAGAATTGCAATATAAACTAATAATTAAGGCTTTCTTTCTCAAAAATGGATGATATAAACTTACAATTGTCAGCATTAAAGCCAGAATTGCAATATAAACTCATAATTAAGGCTTTCTTTCTCAAAAATGGATGATATAAACTTAAAATTGTGAGCATTAAAGCCAGAATTGCAATATAAACTCATAATTCAGGCTTTCTTTCTCAAAAAAAAAAATTGATGATATATACTCACATTTGTGAGAAAAAAAAAAAGCCAGAATTGCAATATAAACTCATAATTCAGGCTTTCTTTCTCAAAAAATTGATGATATATACTCACATTTGTGAGAAATAAAGCCAGAATTGCAATATGAACTCATAATTCAGGCTTTCTTTCTCAGAAATGGGTGATATATACTCACAATTGTGAGAAATTAAGCCAGAATTGCAATTTAAACTCATATTTCAGGCTTTCTTTCTCCATAAACTCACAATTGTGAGAAATAAAGCCAGAATTGCAATATAAACTAATAATTCAGGCTTTCTTTCTCAGAAATGGGTGATATATACTCACAATTGTGAGAAATTAAGCCAGAATTGCAATTTAAACTCATATTTCAGGCTTTCTTTCTCAAAAATGCATGATATATTCTCACAATTGTGAGAAATAAAGCCAGAATTCAATATAAACTCATAATTCAGGCTTTCTTTCTCAGAAATGGATAACATAAACTCACAATTGTGAGAAATAAAGCCAGAATTCAATATTAACTAATAATTCAGGCTTTCTTTCTCAGAAATGGATAACATAAACTCACAATTGTGAGAAATAAAGCCAGAATTGCAATATAAACTAATAATTCAGGCTTTCTTTCTCAAAAATGAATGATATAAACTTACAATTGTGAGCATTAAAGCCAGAATTGCAATATAAACTCATAATTAAGGCTTTCTTTCTCAAAAATGGATAACATAAACTCACAATTGTGAGAAATAAAGCCAGAATTGCAATATAAACTAATAATTCAGGCTTTCTTTCTCAGAAATGAATGATATATACTCACAATTGTCAGAAATAAAGCCAGAATTGCAATATAAACTCATAATTCAGGCTTTTTTTTCTCAGAAATGGGTGATATATACTCACAATTGTGAGAAATTAAGCCAGAATTGCAATTTAAACTCATATTTCAGGCTTTCTTTCTCAAAAATGGATGATATAAACTTAAAATTGTGAGCATTAAAGCCAGAATTGCAATATAAACTCATAATTCAGGCTTTCTTTCTCAAAAAAAAAATTATGATATATACTCACATTTGTGAGAAATAAAGCCAGAATTGCAATATGAACTCATAATTCAGGCTTTCTTTCTCAGAAATGGGTGATATATACTCACAATTGTGAGAAATTAAGCCAGAATGGCAATATAAACTCATAATTCAGGCTTTCTTTCTCAGAAATGGGTGATATATACTCACAATTGTGAGAAATTAAGCCAGAATTGCAATTTAAACTCATATTTCAGGCTTTCTTTCTCCATAAACTCACAATTGTGAGAAATAAAGCCAGAATTGCAATATAAACTAATAATTCAGGCTTTCTTTCTCAGAAATGGGTGATATATACTCACAATTGTGAGAAATTAAGCCAGAATTGCAATTTAAACTCATATTTCAGGCTTTCTTTCTCCATAAACTCACAATTGTGAGAAATTAAGCCAGAATTGCAATTTAAACTCATATTTCAGGCTTTCTTTCTCAAAAATGCATGATATATTCTCACAATTGTGAGAAATAAAGCCAGAATTGCAATATAAACTCACAATTCAGGCTTTCTTTCTCAGAAATGGGTGATATTTACTCACAATTGTGAGAAATAAAGCCAGAATTGCAATATAAACTCATAATTCAGGCTTTCTTTCTCAAAAATGCATGATATATTCTCACAATTGTGAGAAATAAAGCCAGAATTGCAAAATAAACTCATAATTCAGGCTTTCTTTCTCAGAAATGGGTGATATATACTCACAATTGTGAGAAATTAAGCCAGAATTGCAATTTAAACTCATATTTCAGGCTTTCTTTCTCAGAAATGGGTGATATATACTCACAATTGTGAGAAATAAAGCTAGAATTGCAATATAAACTCATAATTCAGGCTTTTTGTTTCTCAAAAATGGATAACATAAACTCACAATTGTGAGAAATAAAGCCAGAATTCAATATTAACTCATAATTCAGGCATTCTTTCTCAGAAATGGCTAACATAAACTCACAATTGTGAGAAATAATGCCAGAATTGCAATATCAACTCATAATTCAGGCTTTCTTTGTCAGAAATGGGTGATATATACTCACAATTGTGAGAAATTAAGCCAGAATTGCAATTTAATCTCATATTTCAGGCTTTCTTTCTCCATAAACTCACAATTGTGAGAAATTAAGCCAGAATTGCAATTTAAACTCACAATTCAGGCTTTCTTTCTCAGAAATGGGTGATATATACTCACAATTGTGAGAAATAAAGCCAGAATTGCAATATAAACTAATAATTCAGGCTTTTTTTCTCAGAAATGGGTGATATATACTCACAATTGTGAGAAATTAAGCCAGAATTGCAATTTAAACTCATATTTCAGGCTTTCTTTCTCAAAAATGCATGATATATTCTTACAATTGTGAGAAATAAAGCCAGAATTCAATATAAACTCATAATTCAGGCTTTCTTTCTCAGAAATGGATAACATAAACTCACAATTGTGAGAAATAAAGCCAGAATTCAATATTAACTAATAATTCAGGCTTTATTTCTCAGAAATGGATAACATAAACTCACAATTGTGAGAAATAAAGCCAGAATTGCAATATAAACTAATAATTCTGGCGTTCTTTCTCAAAAATGAATGATATAAACTCACAATTGTCAGAAATAAAGCCAGAATTGCAATATAAACTCATAATTCAGGCTTTTTTTTCTCAGAAATGGGTGATATATACTCACAATTGTGAGAAATTAAGCCAGAATTGCAATTTAAACTCATATTTCAGGCTTTCTTTCTCAAAAATGGATGATATAAACTTAAAATTGTGAGCATTAAAGCCAAAATTACAATATAAACTCATAATTCAGGCTTTCTTTCTCAAAAAATTGATGATATATACTCACATTTGTGAGAAATAAAGCCAGAATTGCAATATGAACTCATAATTCAGGCTTTCTTTCTCAGAAATGAGTGATATATACTCACAATTTTGAGAAATTAAGCCAGAATGGCAATATAAACTCATAATTCAGGCTTTCTTTCTCAGAAATGGGTGATATATACTCACAATTGTGAGAAATTAAGCCAGAATTGCAATTTAAACTCATATTTCAGGCTTTCTTTCTCCATAAACTCACAATTGTGAGAAATAAAGCCAGAATTGCAATATAAACTAATAATTCAGGCTTTCTTTCTCAAAAATGGATGATATATACTCACAATTGTGAGAAATAAAGCCAGAAGTGCAATATAAACTCACAATTTAAGCTTTCTTTATCAGAAATGGGTGATATATACTCACAATTGTGAGAAATTAAGCCAGAATTGCAATATAAACTCATAATTCAGGCTTTCTTTCTCAGAAATGGATGATATAAACCCACAATTGTGAGCAATAAAGCCAGAATTGCAATATAAACTCATAATTAAGGCTTTCTTTCTCAAAAATGGATGATATAAACTTACAATTGTGAGCATTAAAGCCAGAATTGCAATATAAACTCATAATTCAGGCTTTCTTTCTCAGAAATGGGTGATATATACTCATAATTGTGAGAAATGAAGCCAGAATTGCAATATGAACTCATAATTCTGGCTTTCTTTCTCAAAAATTAATCATATAAACTTACAATTGTGACAATTAAAGCGAGAATTGCAATATAAACTAATAATTAAGGCTTTCTTTCTCAAAAATGGATGATATAAACTTAAAATTGTGAGCATTAAAGCCAGAATTGCAATATAAACTCATAATTCAGGCTTTCTTTCTCAAAAAAAAAATTGATGATATATACTCACATTTGTGTGAAAAAAAAAGCCAGAATTGCAATAAAAACTCATAATTCAGGCTTTCTTTCTCAAAAAATTGATGATATATACTCACATTTGTGAGAAATAAAGCCAGAATTGCAATATGAACTCATAATTCAGGCTTTCTTTCTCAGAAATGGGTGATATATACTCACAATTGTGAGAAATTAAGCCAGAATTGCAATTTAAACTCATATTTCAGGCTTTCTTTCTCCATAAACTCACAATTGTGAGAAATAAAGCCAGAATTGCAATATAAACTAATAATTCAGGCTTTCTTTCTCAGAAATGGGTGATATATACTCACAATTGTGAGAAATTAAGCCAGAATTGCAATTTAAACTCATATTTCAGGCTTTCTTTCTCAAAAATGCATGATATATTCTTACAATTGTGAGAAATAAAGCCAGAATTCAATATAAACTCATAATTCAGGCTTTCTTTCTCAGAAATGGATAACATAAACTCACAATTGTGAGAAATAAAGCCAGAATTCAATATTAACTAATAATTCAGGCTTTCTTTCTCAGAAATGGATAACATAAACTCACAATTGTGAGAAATAAAGCCAGAATTGCAATATAAACTAATAATTCTGGCTTTCTTTCTCAAAAATGAATGATATAAACTCACAATTGTCAGAAATAAAGCCAGAATTGCAATATAAACTCATAATTCAGGCTTTTTTTTCTCAGAAATGGGTGATATATACTCACAATTGTGAGAAATTAAGCCAGAATTGCAATTTAAACTCATATTTCAGGCTTTCTTTCTCAAAAATGGATGATATAAACTTAAAATTGTGAGCATTAAAGCCAAAATTGCAATATAAACTCATAATTCAGGCTTTCTTTCTCAAAAAATTGATGATATATACTCACATTTGTGAGAAATAAAGCCAGAATTGCAATATGAACTCATAATTCAGGCTTTCTTTCTCAGAAATGGGTGATATATACTCACAATTTTGAGAAATTAAGCCAGAATGGCAATATAAACTCATAATTCAGGCTTTCTTTCTCAGAAATGGGTGATATATACTCACAATTGTGAGAAATTAAGCCAGAATTGCAATTTAAACTCATATTTCAGGCTTTCTTTCTCCATAAACTCACAATTGTGAGAAATAAAGCCAGAATTGCAATATAAACTAATAATTCAGGCTTTCTTTCTCAAAAATGGATGATATATACTCACAATTGTGAGAAATAAAGCCAGAAGTGCAATATAAACTCACAATTCAAGCTTTCTTTATCAGAAATGGGTGATATATACTCACAATTGTGAGAAATTAAGCCAGAATTGCAATATAAACTCATAATTCAGGCTTTCTTTCTCAGAAATGGATGATATAAACCCACAATTGTGAGCAATAAAGCCAGAATTGCAATTTAAACTCATATTTCAGGCTTTCTTTCTCAAAAATGAATGATATAAACATACAAATGTGAGCATTAAAGCCAGAATTGCAATATAAACTCATAATTAAGGCTTTCTTTCTCAAAAATGGATGATATAAACTTACAATTGTGAGCATTAAAGCCAGAATTGCAATATAAACTCATAATTCAGGCTTTCTTTCTCAGAAATGGGTGATATATACTCATAATTGTGAGAAATGAAGCCAGAATTGCAATATGAACTCATAATTCTGGCTTTCTTTCTCAAAAATTAATCATATAAACTTACAATTGTGACAATTAAAGCGAGAATTGCAATATAAACTAATAATTAAGGCTTTCTTTCTCAAAAATGGATGATATAAACTTACAATTGTCAGCATTAAAGCCAGAATTGCAATATAAACTCATAATTAAGGCTTTCTTTCTCAAAAATGGATGATATAAACTTAAAATTGTGAGCATTAAAGCCAGAATTGCAATATAAACTCATAATTCAGGCTTTCTTTCTCAAAAAAAAAATTGATGATGTATACTCACATTTGTGTGAAAAAAAAAGCCAGAATTGCAATAAAAACTCATAATTCAGGCTTTCTTTCTCAAAAAATTGATGATATATACTCACATTTGTGAGAAATAAAGCCAGAATTGCAATATGAACTCATAATTCAGGCTTTCTTTCTCAGAAATGGGTGATATATACTCACAATTGTGAGAAATTAAGCCAGAATTGCAATTTAAACTCATATTTCAGGCTTTCTTTCTCCATAAACTCACAATTGTGAGAAATAAAGCCAGAATTGCAATATAAACTAATAATTCAGGCTTTCTTTCTCAGAAATGGGTGATATATACTCACAATTGTGAGAAATTAAGCCAGAATTGCAATTTAAACTCATATTTCAGGCTTTCTTTCTCAAAAATGCATGATATATTCTTACAATTGTGAGAAATAAAGCCAGAATTCAATATAAACTCATAATTCAGGCTTTCTTTCTCAGAAATGGATAACATAAACTCACAATTGTGAGAAATAAAGCCAGAATTCAATATTAACTAATAATTCAGGCTTTCTTTCTCAGAAATGGATAACATAAACTCACAATTGTGAGAAATAAAGCCAGAATTGCAATATAAACTAATAATTCTGGCTTTCTTTCTCAAAAATGAATGATATAAACTCACAATTGTCAGAAATAAAGCCAGAATTGCAATATAAACTCATAATTCAGGCTTTTTTTTCTCAGAAATGGGTGATATATACTCACAATTGTGAGAAATTAAGCCAGAATTGCAATTTAAACTCATATTTCAGGCTTTCTTTCTCACAAATGGATGATATAAACTTAAAATTGTGAGCATTAAAGCCAAAATTGCAATATAAACTCATAATTCAGGCTTTCTTTCTCAAAAAATTGATGATATATACTCACATTTGTGAGAAATAAAGCCAGAATTGCAATATGAACTCATAATTCAGGCTTTCTTTCTCAGAAATGGGTGATATATACTCACAATTTTGAGAAATTAAGCCAGAATGGCAATATAAACTCATAATTCAGGCTTTCTTTCTCAGAAATGGGTGATATATACTCACAATTGTGAGAAATTAAGCCAGAATTGCAATTTAAACTCATATTTCAGGCTTTCTTTCTCCATAAACTCACAATTGTGAGAAATAAAGCCAGAATTGCAATATAAACTAATAATTCAGGCTTTCTTTCTCAAAAATGGATGATATATACTCACAATTGTGAGAAATAAAGCCAGAAGTGCAATATAAACTCACAATTCAAGCTTTCTTTATCAGAAATGGGTGATATATACTCACAATTGTGAGAAATTAAGCCAGAATTGCAATATAAACTCATAATTCAGGCTTTCTTTCTCAGAAATGGATGATATAAACCCACAATTGTGAGCAATAAAGCCAGAATTGCAATTTAAACTCATATTTCAGGCTTTCTTTCTCAAAAATGAATGATATAAACATACAAATGTGAGCATTAAAGCCAGAATTGCAATATAAACTCATAATTAAGGCTTTCTTTCTCAAAAATGGATGATATAAACTTACAATTGTGAGCATTAAAGCCAGAATTGCAATATAAACTCATAATTCAGGCTTTCTTTCTCAGAAATGGGTGATATATACTCATAATTGTGAGAAATGAAGCCAGAATTGCAATATGAACTCATAATTCTGGCTTTCTTTCTCAAAAATTAATCATATAAACTTACAATTGTGACAATTAAAGCGAGAATTGCAATATAAACTAATAATTAAGGCTTTCTTTCTCAAAAATGGATGATATAAACTTACAATTGTCAGCATTAAAGCCAGATTTGCAATATAAACTCATAATTAAGGCTTTCTTTCTCAAAAATGGATGATATAAACTTAAAATTGTGAGCATTAAAGCCAGAATTGCAATATAAACTCATAATTCAGGCTTTCTTTCTCAAAAAAAAAATTGATGATATATACTCACATTTGTGTGAAAAAAAAAGCCAGAATTGCAATAAAAACTCATAATTCAGGCTTTCTTTCTCAAAAAATTGATGATATATACTCACATTTGTGAGAAATAAAGCCAGAATTGCAATATGAACTCATAATTCAGGCTTTCTTTCTCAGAAATGGGTGATATATACTCACAATTGTGAGAAATTAAGCCAGAATTGCAATTTAAACTCATATTTCAGGCTTTCTTTCTCCATAAACTCACAATTGTGAGAAATAAAGCCAGAATTGCAATATAAACTAATAATTCAGGCTTTCTTTCTCAGAAATGGGTGATATATACTCACAATTGTGAGAAATTAAGCCAGAATTGCAATTTAAACTCATATTTCAGGCTTTCTTTCTCAAAAATGCATGATATATTCTTACAATTGTGAGAAATAAAGCCAGAATTGCAATTTAAACTCATAATTCAGGCTTTCTTTCTCAGAAATGGATAACATAAACTCACAATTGTGAGAAATAAAGCCAGAATTCAATATTAACTAATAATTCAGGCTTTCTTTCTCAGAAATGGATAACATAAACTCACAATTGTGAGAAATAAAGCCAGAATTGCAATATAAACTAATAATTCTGGCTTTCTTTCTCAAAAATGAATGATATAAACTCACAATTGTCAGAAATAAAGCCAGAATTGCAATATAAACTCATAATTCAGGCTTTTTTTTCTCAGAAATGGGTGATATATACTCACAATTGTGAGAAATAAAGCCAGAAGTGCAATATAAACTCACAATTCAAGCTTTCTTTATCAGAAATGGGTGATATATACTCACAATTGTGAGAAATTAAGCCAGAATTGCAATATAAACTCATAATTCAGGCTTTCTTTCTCAGAAATGGATGATATAAACCCACAATTGTGAGCAATAAAGCCAGAATTGCAATTTAAACTCATATTTCAGGCTTTCTTTCTCAAAAATGAATGATATAAACATACAAATGTGAGCATTAAAGCCAGAATTGCAATATAAACTCATAATTAAGGCTTTCTTTCTCAAAAATGGATGATATAAACTTACAATTGTGAGCATTAAAGCCAGAATTGCAATATAAACTCATAATTCAGGCTTTCTTTCTCAGAAATGGGTGATATATACTCATAATTGTGAGAAATGAAGCCAGAATTGCAATATGAACTCATAAATCAGGCTTTCTTTTTAAAAATTAATCATATAAACTTACAATTGTGACAATTAAAGCGAGAATTGCAATATAAACTAATAATTAAGGCTTTCTTTCTCAAAAATGGATGATATAAACTTACAATTGTCAGCATTAAAGCCAGATTTGCAATATAAACTCATAATTAAGGCTTTCTTTCTCAAAAATGGATGATATAAACTTAAAATTGTGAGCATTAAAGCCAGAATTGCAATATAAACTCATAATTCAGGCTTTCTTTCTCAAAAAAAAAATTGATGATATATACTCACATTTGTGTGAAAAAAAAAGCCAGAATTGCAATAAAAACTCATAATTCAGGCTTTCTTTCTCAAAAAATTGATGATATATACTCACATTTGTGAGAAATAAAGCCAGAATTGCAATATGAACTCATAATTCAGGCTTTCTTTCTCAGAAATGGGTGATATATACTCACAATTGTGAGAAATTAAGCCAGAATTGCAATTTAAACTCATATTTCAGGCTTTCTTTCTCCATAAACTCACAATTGTGAGAAATAAAGCCAGAATTGCAATATAAACTAATAATTCAGGCTTTCTTTCTCAGAAATGGGTGATATATACTCACAATTGTGAGAAATTAAGCCAGAATTGCAATTTAAACTCATATTTCAGGCTTTCTTTCTCAAAAATGCATGATATATTCTTACAATTGTGAGAAATAAAGCCAGAATTCAATATAAACTCATAATTCAGGCTTTCTTTCTCAGAAATGGATAACATAAACTCACAATTGTGAGAAATAAAGCCAGAATTCAATATTAACTAATAATTCAGGCTTTCTTTCTCAGAAATGGATAACATAAACTCACAATTGTGAGAAATAAAGCCAGAATTGCAATATAAACTAATAATTCTGGCTTTCTTTCTCAAAAATGAATGATATAAACTCACAATTGTCAGAAATAAAGCCAGAATTGCAATATAAACTCATAATTCAGGCTTTTTTTTTCTCAGAAATGGGTGATATATACTCACAATTGTGAGAAATTAAGCCAGAATTGCAATTTAAACTCATATTTCAGGCTTTCTTTCTCACAAATGGATGATATAAACTTAAAATTGTGAGCATTAAAGCCAAAATTGCAATATAAACTCATAATTCAGGCTTTCTTTCTCAAAAAATTGATGATATATACTCACATTTGTGAGAAATAAAGCCAGAATTGCAATATGAACTCATAATTCAGGCTTTCTTTCTCAGAAATGGGTGATATATACTCATAATTTTGAGAAATTAAGCCAGAATGGCAATATAAACTCATAATTCAGGCTTTCTTTCTCAGAAATGGGTGATATATACTCACAATTGTGAGAAATTAAGCCAGAATTGCAATTTAAACTCATATTTCAGGCTTTCTTTCTCCATAAACTCACAATTGTGAGAAATAAAGCCAGAATTGCAATATAAACTAATAATTCAGGCTTTCTTTCTCAAAAATGGATGATATATACTCACAATTGTGAGAAATAAAGCCAGAAGTGCAATATAAACTCACAATTCAAGCTTTCTTTATCAGAAATGGGTGATATATACTCACAATTGTGAGAAATTAAGCCAGAATTGCAATATAAACTCATAATTCAGGCTTTCTTTCTCAGAAATGGATGATATAAACCCACAATTGTGAGCAATAAAGCCAGAATTGCAATTTAAACTCATATTTCAGGCTTTCTTTCTCAAAAATGAATGATATAAACATACAAATGTGAGCATTAAAGCCAGAATTGCAATATAAACTCATAATTAAGGCTTTCTTTCTCAAAAATGGATGATATAAACTTACAATTGTGAGCATTAAAGCCAGAATTGCAATATAAACTCATAATTCAGACTTTCTTTCTCAGAAATGGGTGATATATACTCATAATTGTGAGAAATGAAGCCAGAATTGCAATATGAACTCATAATTCTGGCTTTCTTTCTCAAAAATTAATCATATAAACTTACAATTGTGACAATTAAAGCGAGAATTGCAATATAAACTAATAATTAAGGCTTTCTTTCTCAAAAATGGATGATATAAACTTACAATTGTCAGCATTAAAGCCAGATTTGCAATATAAACTCATAATTAAGGCTTTCTTTCTCAAAAATGGATGATATAAACTTAAAATTGTGAGCATTAAAGCCAGAATTGCAATATAAACTCATAATTCAGGCTTTCTTTCTCAAAAAAAAAATTGATGATATATACTCACATTTGTGTGAAAAAAAAAAGCCAGAATTGCAATAAAAACTCATAATTCAGGCTTTCTTTCTCAAAAAATTGATGATATATACTCACATTTGTGAGAAATAAAGCCAGAATTGCAATATGAACTCATAATTCAGGCTTTCTTTCTCAGAAATGGGTGATATATACTCACAATTGTGAGAAATTAAGCCAGAATTGCAATTTAAACTCATATTTCAGGCTTTCTTTCTCAAAAATGCATGATATATTCTTACAATTGTGAGAAATAAAGCCAGAATTCAATATAAACTCATAATTCAGGCTTTCTTTCTCAGAAATGGATAACATAAACTCACAATTGTGAGAAATAAAGCCAGAATTCAATATTAACTAATAATTCAGGCTTTCTTTCTCAGAAATGGATAACATAAACTCACAATTGTGAGAAATAAAGCCAGAATTGCAATATAAACTAATAATTCTGGCTTTCTTTCTCAAAAATGAATGATATAAACTCACAATTGTCAGAAATAAAGCCAGAATTGCAATATAAACTCATAATTCAGGCTTTTTTTTCTCAGAAATGGGTGATATATACTCACAATTGTGAGAAATAAAGCCAGAAGTGCAATATAAACTCACAATTCAAGCTTTCTTTATCAGAAATGGGTGATATATACTCACAATTGTGAGAAATTAAGCCAGAATTGCAATATAAACTCATAATTCAGGCTTTCTTTCTCAGAAATGGATGATATAAACCCACAATTGTGAGCAATAAAGCCAGAATTGCAATTTAAACTCATATTTCAGGCTTTCTTTCTCAAAAATGAATGATATAAACATACAAATGTGAGCATTAAAGCCAGAATTGCAATATAAACTCATAATTAAGGCTTTCTTTCTCAAAAATGGATGATATAAACTTACAATTGTGAGCATTAAAGCCAGAATTGCAATATAAACTCATAATTCAGGCTTTCTTTCTCAGAAATGGGTGATATATACTCATAATTGTGAGAAATGAAGCCAGAATTGCAATATGAACTCATAAATCTGGCTTTCTTTCTCAAAAATTAATCATATAAACTTACAATTGTGACAATTAAAGCGAGAATTGCAATATAAACTAATAATTAAGGCTTTCTTTCTCAAAAATGGATGATATAAACTTACAATTGTCAGCATTAAAGCCAGATTTGCAATATAAACTCATAATTAAGGCTTTCTTTCTCAAAAATGGATGATATAAACTTAAAATTGTGAGCATTAAAGCCAGAATTGCAATATAAACTCATAATTCAGGCTTTCTTTCTCAAAAAAAAAATTGATGATATATACTCACATTTGTGTGAAAAAAAAAGCCAGAATTGCAATAAAAACTCATAATTCAGGCTTTCTTTCTCAAAAAATTGATGATATATACTCACATTTGTGAGAAATAAAGCCAGAATTGCAATATGAACTCATAATTCAGGCTTTCTTTCTCAGAAATGGGTGATATATACTCACAATTGTGAGAAATTAAGCCAGAATTGCAATTTAAACTCATATTTCAGGCTTTCTTTCTCCATAAACTCACAATTGTGAGAAATAAAGCCAGAATTGCAATATAAACTAATAATTCAGGCTTTCTTTCTCAGAAATGGGTGATATATACTCACAATTGTGAGAAATTAAGCCAGAATTGCAATTTAAACTCATATTTCAGGCTTTATTTCTCAAAAATGCATGATATATTCTTACAATTGTGAGAAATAAAGCCAGAATTCAATATAAACTCATAATTCAGGCTTTCTTTCTCAGAAATGGATAACATAAACTCACAATTGTGAGAAATAAAGCCAGAATTCAATATTAACTAATAATTCAGGCTTTCTTTCTCAGAAATGGATAACATAAACTCACAATTGTGAGAAATAAAGCCAGAATTGCAATATAAACTAATAATTCTGGCTTTCTTTCTCAAAAATGAATGATATAAACTCACAATTGTCAGAAATAAAGCCAGAATTGCAATATAAACTCATAATTCAGGCTTTTTTTTCTCAGAAATGGGTGATATATACTCACAATTGTGAGAAATTAAGCCAGAATTGCAATTTAAACTCATATTTCAGGCTTTCTTTCTCAAAAATGGATGATATAAACTTAAAATTGTGAGCATTAAAGCCAAAATTGCAATATAAACTCATAATTCAGGCTTTCTTTCTCAAAAAATTGATGATATATACTCACATTTGTGAGAAATAAAGCCAGAATTGCAATATGAACTCATAATTCAGGCTTTCTTTCTCAGAAATGGGTGATATATACTCACAATTTTGAGAAATTAAGCCAGAATGGCAATATAAACTCATAATTCAGGCTTTCTTTCTCAGAAATGGGTGATATATACTCACAATTGTGAGAAATTAAGCCAGAATTGCAATTTAAACTCATATTTCAGGCTTTCTTTCTCCATAAACTCACAATTGTGAGAAATAAAGCCAGAATTGCAATATAAACTAATAATTCAGGCTTTCTTTCTCAGAAATGGGTGATATATACTCACAATTGTGAGAAATTAAGCCAGAATTGCAATTTAAACTCATATTTCAGGCTTTCTTTCTCAAAAATGCATGATATATTCTTACAATTGTGAGAAATAAAGCCAGAATTCAATATAAACTCATAATTCAGGCTTTCTTTCTCAGAAATGGATAACATAAACTCACAATTGTGAGAAATAAAGCCAGAATTCAATATTAACTAATAATTCAGGCTTTCTTTCTCAGAAATGGATAACATAAACTCACAATTGTGAGAAATAAAGCCAGAATTGCAATATAAACTAATAATTCTGGCTTTCTTTCTCAAAAATGAATGATATAAACTCACAATTGTCAGAAATAAAGCCAGAATTGCAATATAAACTCATAATTCAGGCTTTTTTTTCTCAGAAATGGGTGATATATACTCACAATTGTGAGAAATTAAGCCAGAATTGCAATTTAAACTCATATTTCAGGCTTTCTTTCTCACAAATGGATGATATAAACTTAAAATTGTGAGCATTAAAGCCAAAATTGCAATATAAACTCATAATTCAGGCTTTCTTTCTCAAAAAATTGATGATATATACTCACATTTGTGAGAAATAAAGCCAGAATTGCAATATGAACTCATAATTCAGGCTTTCTTTCTCAGAAATGGGTGATATATACTCACAATTTTGAGAAATTAAGCCAGAATGGCAATATAAACTCATAATTCAGGCTTTCTTTCTCAGAAATGGGTGATATATACTCACAATTGTGAGAAATTAAGCCAGAATTGCAATTTAAACTCATATTTCAGGCTTTCTTTCTCCATAAACTCACAATTGTGAGAAATAAAGCCAGAATTGCAATATAAACTAATAATTCAGGCTTTCTTTCTCAAAAATGGATGATATATACTCACAATTGTGAGAAATAAAGCCAGAAGTGCAATATAAACTCACAATTCAAGCTTTCTTTATCAGAAATGGGTGATATATACTCACAATTGTGAGAAATTAAGCCAGAATTGCAATATAAACTCATAATTCAGGCTTTCTTTCTCAGAAATGGATGATATAAACCCACAATTGTGAGCAATAAAGCCAGAATTGCAATTTAAACTCATATTTCAGGCTTTCTTTCTCAAAAATGAATGATATAAACATACAAATGTGAGCATTAAAGCCAGAATTGCAATATAAACTCATAATTAAGGCTTTCTTTCTCAAAAATGGATGATATAAACTTACAATTGTGAGCATTAAAGCCAGAATTGCAATATAAACTCATAATTCAGGCTTTCTTTCTCAGAAATGGGTGATATATACTCATAATTGTGAGAAATGAAGCCAGAATTGCAATATGAACTCATAATTCTGGCTTTCTTTCTCAAAAATTAATCATATAAACTTACAATTGTGACAATTAAAGCGAGAATTGCAATATAAACTAATAATTAAGGCTTTCTTTCTCAAAAATGGATGATATAAACTTACAATTGTCAGCATTAAAGCCAGATTTGCAATATAAACTCATAATTAAGGCTTTCTTTCTCAAAAATGGATGATATAAACTTAAAATTGTGAGCATTAAAGCCAGAATTGCAATATAAACTCATAATTCAGGCTTTCTTTCTCAAAAAAAAAATTGATGATATATACTCACATTTGTGTGAAAAAAAAAAGCCAGAATTGCAATAAAAACTCATAATTCAGGCTTTCTTTCTCAAAAAATTGATGATATATACTCACATTTGTGAGAAATAAAGCCAGAATTGCAATATGAACTCATAATTCAGGCTTTCTTTCTCAGAAATGGGTGATATATACTCACAATTGTGAGAAATTAAGCCAGAATTGCAATTTAAACTCATATTTCAGGCTTTCTTTCTCCATAAACTCACAATTGTGAGAAATAAAGCCAGAATTGCAATATAAACTAATAATTCAGGCTTTCTTTCTCAGAAATGGGTGATATATACTCACAATTGTGAGAAATTAAGCCAGAATTGCAATTTAAACTCATATTTCAGGCTTTCTTTCTCAAAAATGCATGATATATTCTTACAATTGTGAGAAATAAAGCCAGAATTCAATATAAACTCATAATTCAGGCTTTCTTTCTCAGAAATGGATAACATAAACTCACAATTGTGAGAAATAAAGCCAGAATTCAATATTAACTAATAATTCAGGCTTTCTTTCTCAGAAATGGATAACATAAACTCACAATTGTGAGAAATAAAGCCAGAATTGCAATATAAACTAATAATTCTGGCTTTCTTTCTCAAAAATGAATGATATAAACTCACAATTGTCAGAAATAAAGCCAGAATTGCAATATAAACTCATAATTCAGGCTTTTTTTTCTCAGAAATGGGTGATATATACTCACAATTGTGAGAAATAAAGCCAGAAGTGCAATATAAACTCACAATTCAAGCTTTCTTTATCAGAAATGGGTGATATATACTCACAATTGTGAGAAATTAAGCCAGAATTGCAATATAAACTCATAATTCAGGCTTTCTTTCTCAGAAATGGATGATATAAACCCACAATTGTGAGCAATAAAGCCAGAATTGCAATTTAAACTCATATTTCAGGCTTTCTTTCTCAAAAATGAATGATATAAACATACAAATGTGAGCATTAAAGCCAGAATTGCAATATAAACTCATAATTAAGGCTTTCTTTCTCAAAAATGGATGATATAAACTTACAATTGTGAGCATTAAAGCCAGAATTGCAATATAAACTCATAATTCAGGCTTTCTTTCTCAGAAATGGGTGATATATACTCATAATTGTGAGAAATGAAGCCAGAATTGCAATATGAACTCATAAATCTGGCTTTCTTTCTCAAAAATTAATCATATAAACTTACAATTGTGACAATTAAAGCGAGAATTGCAATATAAACTAATAATTAAGGCTTTCTTTCTCAAAAATGGATGATATAAACTTACAATTGTCAGCATTAAAGCCAGATTTGCAATATAAACTCATAATTAAGGCTTTCTTTCTCAAAAATGGATGATATAAACTTAAAATTGTGAGCATTAAAGCCAGAATTGCAATATAAACTCATAATTCAGGCTTTCTTTCTCAAAAAAAAAATTGATGATATATACTCACATTTGTGTGAAAAAAAAAGCCAGAATTGCAATAAAAACTCATAATTCAGGCTTTCTTTCTCAAAAAATTGATGATATATACTCACATTTGTGAGAAATAAAGCCAGAATTGCAATATGAACTCATAATTCAGGCTTTCTTTCTCAGAAATGGGTGATATATACTCACAATTGTGAGAAATTAAGCCAGAATTGCAATTTAAACTCATATTTCAGGCTTTCTTTCTCCATAAACTCACAATTGTGAGAAATAAAGCCAGAATTGCAATATAAACTAATAATTCAGGCTTTCTTTCTCAGAAATGGGTGATATATACTCACAATTGTGAGAAATTAAGCCAGAATTGCAATTTAAACTCATATTTCAGGCTTTATTTCTCAAAAATGCATGATATATTCTTACAATTGTGAGAAATAAAGCCAGAATTCAATATAAACTCATAATTCAGGCTTTCTTTCTCAGAAATGGATAACATAAACTCACAATTGTGAGAAATAAAGCCAGAATTCAATATTAACTAATAATTCAGGCTTTCTTTCTCAGAAATGGATAACATAAACTCACAATTGTGAGAAATAAAGCCAGAATTGCAATATAAACTAATAATTCTGGCTTTCTTTCTCAAAAATGAATGATATAAACTCACAATTGTCAGAAATAAAGCCAGAATTGCAATATAAACTCATAATTCAGGCTTTTTTTTCTCAGAAATGGGTGATATATACTCACAATTGTGAGAAATTAAGCCAGAATTGCAATTTAAACTCATATTTCAGGCTTTCTTTCTCAAAAATGGATGATATAAACTTAAAATTGTGAGCATTAAAGCCAAAATTGCAATATAAACTCATAATTCAGGCTTTCTTTCTCAAAAAATTGATGATATATACTCACATTTGTGAGAAATAAAGCCAGAATTGCAATATGAACTCATAATTCAGGCTTTCTTTCTCAGAAATGGGTGATATATACTCACAATTTTGAGAAATTAAGCCAGAATGGCAATATAAACTCATAATTCAGGCTTTCTTTCTCAGAAATGGGTGATATATACTCACAATTGTGAGAAATTAAGCCAGAATTGCAATTTAAACTCATATTTCAGGCTTTCTTTCTCCATAAACTCACAATTGTGAGAAATAAAGCCAGAATTGCAATATAAACTAATAATTCAGGCTTTCTTTCTCAAAAATGGATGATATATACTCACAATTGTGAGAAATAAAGCCAGAAGTGCAATATAAACTCACAATTCAAGCTTTCTTTATCAGAAATGGGTGATATATACTCACAATTGTGAGAAATTAAGCCAGAATTGCAATATAAACTCATAATTCAGGCTTTCTTTCTCAGAAATGGATGATATAAACCCACAATTGTGAGCAATAAAGCCAGAATTGCAATTTAAACTCATATTTCAGGCTTTCTTTCTCAAAAATGAATGATATAAACATACAAATGTGAGCATTAAAGCCAGAATTGCAATATAAACTCATAATTAAGGCTTTCTTTCTCAAAAATGGATGATATAAACTTACAATTGTGAGCACTAAAGCCAGAATTGCAATATAAACTCATAATTCAGGCTTTCTTTCTCAGAAATGGGTGATATATACTCATAATTGTGAGAAATGAAGCCAGAATTGCAATATGAACTCATAATTCTGGCTTTCTTTCTCAAAAATTAATCATATAAACTTAAAATTGTGACAATTAAAGCGAGAATTGCAATATAAACTAATAATTAAGGCTTTCTTTCTCAAAAATGGATGATATAAACTTACAATTGTCAGCATTAAAGCCAGAATTGCAATATAAACTCATAATTAAGGCTTTCTTTCTCAAAAATGGATGATATAAACTTAAAATTGTGAGCATTAAAGCCAGAATTGCAATATAAACTCATAATTCAGGCTTTCTTTCTCAAAAAAAAAATTGATGATATATACTCACATTTGTGTGAAAAAAAAAGCCAGAATTGCAATAAAAACTCATAATTCAGGCTTTCTTTCTCAAAAAATTGATGATATATACTCACATTTGTGAGAAATAAAGCCAGAATTGCAATATGAACTCATAATTCAGGCTTTCTTTCTCAGAAATGGGTGATATATACTCACAATTGTGAGAAATTAAGCCAGAATTGCAATTTAAACTCATATTTCAGGCTTTCTTTCTCCATAAACTCACAATTGTGAGAAATAAAGCCAGAATTGCAATATAAACTCATAATTCAGGCTTTCTTTCTCAGAAATGGGTGATATATACTCACAATTGTGAGAAATTAAGCCAGAATTGCAATATAAACTCATAATTCAGGCTTTCTTTCTCAGAAATGGATAACATAAACTCACAATTGTGAGAAATAAAGCCAGAATTCAATATTAACTAATAATTCAGGCTTTCTTTCTCAGAAATGGATAACATAAACTCACAATTGTGAGAAATAAAGCCAGAATTGCAATATAAACTAATAATTCAGGCTTTCTTTCTCAGAAATGGGTGATATATACTCACACTTGTGAGAAATTAAGCCAGAATTGCAATTTAAACTCATATTTCAGGCTTTCTTTCTCCATAAACTCACAATTGTGAGAAATTAAGCCAGAATTGCAATTTAAACTCACAATTCAGGCTTTCTTTCTCAGAAATGGGTGATATTTACTCACAATTGTGAGAAATAAAGCCAGAATTGCAATATAAACTCACAATTCAGGCTTTCTTTCTCAGAAATGGGTGATATTTACTCACAATTGTGAGAAATAAAGCCAGAATTGCAATATAAACTCATAATTCAGGCTTTCTTTCTCAAAAATGCATGATATATTCTCACAATTGTGAGAAATAAAGCCAGAATTGCAATATAAACTCACAATTCAGGCTTTCTTTCTCAGAAATGGGTGATATTTACTCACAATTGTGAGAAATAAAGCCAGAATTGCAATATAAACTCATAATTCAGGCTTTCTTTCTCAAAAATGCATGATATATTCTCACAATTGTGAGAAATAAAGCCAGAATTGCAAAATAAACTCATAATTCAGGCTTTCTTTCTCAGAAATGGGTGATATATACTCACAATTGTGAGAAATAAAGCCAGAATTGCAAAATAAACTCATAATTCAGGCTTTCTTTCTCAGAAATGGGTGATATATACTCACAATTGTGAGAAATAAAGCTAGAATTGCAATATAAACTCATAATTCAGGCTTTTTGTTTCTCAAAAATGGATAACATAAACTCACAATTGTGAGAAATAAAGCCAGAATTCAATATTAACTCATAATTCAGGCTTTCTTTCTCAGAAATGGCTAACATAAACTCACAATTGTGAGAAATAATGCCAGAATTGCAATATCAACTCATAATTCAGGCTTTCTTTGTCAGAAATGGGTGATATATACTCACAATTGTGAGAAATTAAGCCAGAATTGCAATTTAAACTAATATTTCAGGCTTTCTTTCTCCATAAACTCACAATTGTGAGAAATTAAGCCAGAATTGCAATTTAAACTCATATTTCAGGCTTTCTTTCTCAAAAATGCATAATATATTCTCACAGTTGTGAGAAATAAAGCCATAATTGCAATATAAACTCACAATTCAGGCTATCTTTCTCAGAAATGGGTGATATATACTCACAATTGTGAGAAATAAAGCCAGAATTGCAATATAAACTCATAATTCAGGCTTTCTTTCTCAAAAATTAATGATATAAACTTACAATTGTGAGCATTAAAGCGAGAATTGCAATATAAACTCATAATTAAGGCTTTCTTTCTCAAAAATGGATGATATAAACTTACAATTGTGAGCATTAAAGCGAGAATTGCAATATGAACTCATAATTCAGGCTTTCTTTCTCAAAAATGAATGATATAAACTTACAATTGTGAGCATTAAAGCGAGAATTGCAATATAAACTCATAATTCAGGCTTTCTTTCTCAAAAATGGATAACATAAACTCACAATTGTGAGAAATAAAGCCAGAATTGCAATATAAACTCACAATTCAAGCTTTCTTTATCAGAAATGGGTGATATATACTCACAGTTGTGAGAAATAAAGCCAGAATTGCAATATAAACTCACAATTCAAGCTTTCTTTATCAGAAATGGGTGATATATACTCACAGTTGTGAGAAATTAAGCCAGAATTGCAGTATAAACTCATTATTCAGGCTTTCTTTCTCAGAAATGGATGATATATACTCACAATTGTGAGAAATAAAGCCAGAATTGCAATATAAACTCATAATTCAGGCTTTCTTTCTCATAAATGGATGATATAAACCCACAATTGTGAGCAATAAAGCAATAATTGCAATTTAAACTCATATTTCAGGCTTTCTTTCTCAAAAATGAATGATATAAACATACAAATGTGAGCATTAAAGCCAGAATTGCAATATAAACTCATAATTAAGGCTTTCTTCCTCAAAAATTAATCATAAAAACTTACAATTGTGACAATTAAAGCGAGAATTGCAATATAAACTCATAATTAAGGCTTTCTTTCTCAAAAATGGATGATATAAACTTACAATTGTGAGCATTAAAGCCAGAATTGCAATATAAACTCATAATTAAGGCTTTCTTTCTAAAAAATGGATGATATAAACTTAAAATTGTGAGCATTAAAGCCAGAATTGCAATATAAACTCATAATTCAGGCTTTCTTTCTCAAAAAAAAAAAAAAAAAATTATAATATATACTCACATTTGTGAGAAAAAAAAGCCAGAATTGCAATATAAACTCACAATTCAAGCTTTCTTTATCAGAAATGGGTGATATATACTCACAGTTGTGAGAAATTAAGGCAGAATTGCAGTATAAACTCATTATTCAGGCTTTCTTTCTCAGAAATGGGTGATATATACTCACAATTGTGAGAAATTAAGCCAGAATGGCAATATAGACTCATAATTCAGGCTTTCTTTCTCAGAAATGAGTGATATATACTCACAATTGTGAGAAATAAAGCCAGAATTGCAATATAAACTCATAATTCAGGCTTTCTTTCTCAAAAATGGATAACAAACTCACAATTGTGAGAAATAAAGCCAGAATTCAATATTAACTCATAATTCAGGCTTTCTTTCTCAAAAATTGGTGATATATACTCACAATTGTGAGAAATAAAGCCAGAATTGCAATATAAACTCATAATTCAGGCTTTCTTTCTCAAAAATGGATAACAAACTCACAATTGTGAGAAATAAAGCCAGAATTCAATATTAACTTATAATTCAGGCTTTCTTTCTCAGAAATGGATAACATAAACATACAAATGTGAGCATTAAAGCCAGAATTGCAATATAAACTCATAATTAAGGCTTTCTTTCTCAGAAATGGGTGATATATACTCATAATTGTGAGAAATGAAGCCAGAATTGCAATATGAACTCATAATTCAGGCTTTCTTTCTCAGAAATGGGTGATATATACTCATAATTGTGAGAAATGAAGCCAGAATTGCAATATGAACTCATAATTCAGGCTTTCTTTCTCAAAAATTAATCATATAAACTTACAATTTTGACAATTAAAGCGAGAATTGCAATATAAACTAATAATTAAGGCTTTCTTTCTCAAAAATGGATGATATAAACTTACAATTGTCAGCATTAAAGCCAGAATTGCAATATAAACTCATAATTAAGGCTTTCTTTCTCAAAAATGGATGATATAAACTTAAAATTGTGAGCATTAAAGCCAGAATTGCAATATAAACTCATAATTCAGGCTTTCTTTCTCAAAAAAAAATTGATGATATATACTCACATTTGTGAGAAAAAAAAAGCCAGAATTGCAATATAAACTCATAATTCAGGCTTTCTTTCTCAAAAAATTGATGATATATACTCACATTTGTGAGAAATAAAGCCAGAATTGCAATATGAACTCATAATTCAGGCTTTCTTTCTCAGAAATGGGTGATATATACTCACAATTGTGAGAAATTAAGCCAGAATTGTCTGGGGTTCCGCCAGAGCAAGAGGGACTCAAGAGCTCGGCCTGGGACTCCGCCAGGACGCGAGGGAATAAGCCTTTGTCTAGCCTTGTGCGGACAAGAGGGCACTGCAGTCCCCGGCCCTCAGGCACACGGGGAGGACAGTATGGGCCTCTGCTTGGTAGCCAGCCGGTGCAGGAGGCACTCCTCGGCCCTCGGGCAGACGAGGAGTCTTAGTCCTTGGTCTGGGAAAGGCCAGAACCAGAGGGACCGAAGTACACTCGGTCTGGTGGACTTCCAGAACGCGAGGAAGATAAACCATTGTCTAGTGTTCCACGGACAAGAGGGTGATATGATCCTCGGCCCTCGGGCTCACGAGGATGGAGTTCTCGACCTTTGCCTGTTTACATTAATAGGTGCAGAGGGAGAGACGGACCTCAGCCAGGTGGTCCACCTCTGTCTGGTCGCCAGCCAGAACGAGAGGTACTCCTCGGCCCTCGGGCTCACGAGGAGAGGTAGTCCTTTGTCTGGGGTTCTGCCAGAGCAAGAGGGACTCAAGAGCTCGGCCTGGTACTGCTCCAGGACGCGAGAGAATAAGCCTTTGTCTAGCTTTCCGCGGACAAGAGGGTTGTAAGATCCTCGGCCCTCGGGCACACGAGGATAAAGCAGACCTTCCACTGGGCTTACGTAATCAATGCAAGGGGCACTCCTCGGCCCTCGGGCACGCGAGGAGTCTTAGTCCATTGTCTGGGGAGGCCAGAACAAGAGGGACCGAGCCATACTTTGTCTTAGCCTTGCCAGGTCGTAAGCCGTAGAGAGAGGTACTCCTCGGCCCTCAGGCACTCGAGGAGTCTTAGTCCTTTGCCTGGGGTTACGTCAGAGCAAGAGGGACTGAATGAACTTGGCCTGGTGAGCCAACCAGGGCTTGAGAGGGAGAACCTTTGTCTAGCTTTCTACGGACAAGAGGTGAAGTGATCCCCGGCCCTCAGGCCCACGGGGAGTAATAGTCCTTTGTCTGGAATTCGCCAGCCCAAGAGGGACTGAGTGAGCTCGGCCTGGAAACCATCGCAGGACACGAGAGAATTGTCTTTTGTCTAGTCTTCCACGGACAAAAGGCTTCAAAGATCCGAAAAACGCTCCTCGGCCCTCAGGCACACGAGGAGGATGTGGCGAGTAGCGACTTCTCTTCTTTTAACTAAAAGAATGCGCCTAGAGAAGTCTCCTCCTGGCTAGGGAGATGGCTGATCTTAGTGGCTTTTCTCTAAGTTGAGTCTAAGACGAAGGAGCCTGGAGCGGCTCTGAGGTCGATTTCATAAAACCTGACGAAGGTCAGGGGCGAGGACCAACCCGCAGCATTGCAGATGTCCTGGATGGGGACACCTGCCGTCAGAGCTTTCGAGGCTGAGAGGCCTCGAGTGGAGTGAGCCTTGATTCCGATTGGTGATGGGAGACCAGAGGACTCATAAGCAGTAGATATAGCATCAATGATCCATCTACTAATAGTAGGCTTAGCAGCCGGGAGGCCCTTCTTTGGAGGGCCATAACAGACGAACAGCTGTTCTGATTTGCGCCACAGGGCAGCTCTGTGGACGTATGCATCTAATGCTCTGACTGGGCACATGCAATTGAACTTCCTGTGATCCGGCTCCAGGAAAGGAGGAGGATAGAACGCTTGTAGCGTGATAGGCTGTGGTGCTAGGGACGGGACCTTCGGTACGTACCCGACTCTGGGGTAAAGAAAAGCTTTGGCCATCCCAGGGGCAAAGTCTAAGTGAGAAGGGGCCACTGAAAGGGCCTGAAGGTCCCCTACTCTCTTTAGAGAGGTGAGAGCTAACAAGAGCGCTGTCTTAATGGTAAGCATGCGATCTGTGATCTCCTCTATGGGCTCAAATGGAGGCTTGCATAGAGCTTCTAGCACGACAGCTAGGTCCCACGTGGGAACCCTGGGTTTCACTCGAGGCCTCAACCTGAGTGCACCACGGAGGAAACGAATGACCAAGGGGTCTCTGCCCACTGAGAGGCCACCATGAGGGGCGTGGAAGGCAGATATAGCCGCCACGTACACCTTCAGGGTGGAGTGAGCTAGCCCTGCGGAGAGGCGAGTTTGTAGGAACTCCAGAACTGTACCGATCGGGCAGTTAACTGGGTCACAGTTGTGTTCGTAGCACCATCTAACAAACAGGTTCCACTTAAGGCCATAAAGTTTCCTCGTAGAGGGAGCTCTGGATTGAAGAAGGGTCTCAACAACCTCGGTTGAGAGACCAGCTTCTATGAGTTGCGCCCCCTCAGGGGCCACACCCATAATTTCCACCTCTCTGGGTGGGGGTGGCAAACTGCGCCCCCAGCCTGAGACAGGAGGTCCCTCCTGACGGGAATCTCCCATGGAGAGCCGTCGAGGAGGGAGACTAGGTCTGAGAACCATACTCGGGCCGGCCAGTACGGGGCTACTAGCAACAGCCGCACTTGGAACCGGCGTACTCTTTCCAGAACTCCCGGGAGCAGAGCGATCGGGGGAAAGGCGTACAGACGAAGCCTCGGCCACGTCTGTACCATAGCGTCCAGTCCAAGAGGAGCTGGAGGAACTAGAGAGAACCAGAGGGGACATTGCGATGTCTCTCGAGTCGCGAAGAGGTCCACCTGAGCCTGGCCAAATTTTCTCCAAATCTGTTTCACTACTACTGGGTGAAGCATCCATTCCCCGGGCCTCGGCCCCTGCCTCGACAGGACGTCTGCTCCCACATTCAGATGTCCAGGAATGTGGACTGCTCTCAGGGAGAGAAGCTTTCCTTGAGACCACAGGAGGATCCGGTACGCCAGCTTGAACAAGGGGCGTGAGCGGATCCCTCCTTGATGGTTTATATAATAAACTACCGCAGTACTGTCTGTGCGGACCAGTACGTGGCGGTTTCTTAGGTCTGGAAGGAAATACTTCAGGGCCTGGAACACAGCTAGCATCTCGAGGCAATTTATGTGCCATGAGAGATGGTGAGGGCTCCACAGGCCTTGGGCTGAGCGGCCACTCATGACCGCTCCCCATCCAGTGAGGGATGCGTCCGTCGCTAGCGTGACACGGCGACAAGGGGCTCCCAGAACTGGACCCTGAGAGAGGAACCAGGGCTTCTTCCACATGGCCAAGGCACGTAGGCAGCGCCGCGTGACCTTGATCTTGCGAAACGGGTTTCCCCTCGGGGAGAACCCCCTGGTTTTGAGCCACCACTGTAGTGGTCTCATGTGCAGCAGTCCAAAAGGTATCACGTTGGATGCGGCTGCCATAAGACCTAACAGTACTTGGAACTGTTTGACAGTGAGTGACTGGCCTAGCTTGACCGCATTTACTGCAGTAAGGATCGACTCGATCCGAGCAGGTGACATTCGTGCCTGCATCGTGGTCGAATCCCACACCACGCCTAAGTAAGTGGTCCTCTGTAGTGGAGAAAGTACACTTTTCTTGGCGTTGAGTCTCAACCCTAGATCTTTCATATGAGCGAGAACGACACCTCGATGTTGAACCGCTAACTGCTCTGAGCTGGCTAGGATGAGCCAGTCGTCTATGTAGTTGAGTATGCGGATGCCCTGGAGTCGCAGAGGAGCCAGCGCAGCATCCACACATTTCGTGAAAGTGCGGGGAGAGAGAGCTAGGCCGAAAGGAAGTACCCTGTACTGGTAAGCTTTGCCCCTGAAAGCGAACCTGAGGAACTTCCTGTGTTGAGGAAGGATGGAGACGTGAAAATATGCGTCTTTTAGATCTATCGTGACAAACCAGTCCTCGGACCTGATTTGTGACACTACATGCTTGATAGTGAGCATTCTGAACTTCAGTTTCTTTACTGAGCGGTTCAGCTGCCTGAGATCTAATATGGGCCGAAGCCCTCCAACCTTCTTGGGAACGATGAAGTACCGGCTGTAGAACCCGGATTCTCTGTGTTGAGGAGGGACCACCTCGATGGCCTCCTTCCTCAAGAGAGTTACTACTTCTTGTTCCATTACCAGACCCTGCTCGGGGCTCACCAGAGTTGGAAATACCCCGCTGAAAGGTGGCGGCTTGGCGCCAAACTGAATGCAGTACCCTTTCTCTACAGTGCGCAGGACCCATGTGGAGACGTTCGGCAGTAGTTTCCACGCTGCCAGAAAATCTACTAAGGGAACCAGCCTCTCGAGACTGGCTTCTGGATTTGTTTGAGGGGCTAGTTCGGGGACCTGTAACAGCGTACTGGCAGGAGACTCCTGAACTAGCTTCTTTGAAGACCCCCGTAGGGGTTGCGAACTTCCTAGGGCCACTACGTTTCCGGGTGGAACAGCTAGAAAATGGTGTTCGCGGGAGATTGCCGCGCCCTGATTTTTTAACACTGGCAGAGTTAGCTGACAAATCTCCTGAGGGCCCCGAGGGGGCTCGGTGACCACAGACTGTGGCGCCGAATAAACCCCCTCGAGAGGGGCTGCCCTCAATGACCCTGGTGCTTGACCGTCAGGGCCGTTTGGCCGAGGACCTCTTTGACTGGAGGACGACCCTCAGGTCAGGCCTCCTCTTAGAGGCCCCCGGCCCAGAGCGTTGCCGGCCCCGTCCTCTAGGACGAACCGGAGGAGCGCGGGCGGCAACACTCTGTTTCTGTGCCTCTCTGTGTGAGGAGCTCGTTGACGGCTGAGGCTGCGCCCGTCCAGCAGCCTCAGAGGAGTAAACGCGGCGAGGGAGGTACGTCCTGAACGCCGCTGCCTGCTTCCTGGCCTCCTGGTGCCTGGCGACAACTGTGTCCACCGAGGCACCGAAGAGGCCGGAGCTTGGCTCTATGGGGGCGTCCAGGAGTGTTGCCCTGTCCTTATCTTTTAGTGCGGACAGGGACAACCAGAGATGCCATGGTGTGCAAACATGAACCAGCCTGACCTGCTGCCGTATATGCCTTGCCCACCATGATGGATGTGGATTTTAATGGCTTGGTGGGCAAGGACGGAGCCTTCAGGGACGATGCCGAACCGGGTGCCAGATAGCCCGCGAGCGTCTGTTCTACCCGTGGCATCGCCCTGTAACCGTACTCCTCCGTACCCCCCACGTTAGCATAACTCTCAGTGGGGTTATAGAGGCGGAAGGAGTACGGCTTCCCCCAGGATCTTGAGATCTCTTTGTGCAGATCTGGGAAGAATGGAAGGCTCCGTTTGGGAGGTGCTGACCTTGTCCGCAGGAAGCGATCGTCTAACTTGCTTCCCTGCGGCTCATGATGTTGCTCTGCGGGCCATGAGATGTTTAGTTTGGCTACCGCATGGGTCAGCACCTCCACGAGCTCCTCGTACTGAGGCGAACGGGGTGGCTGTGGTGTGTCCTCCAGGCTTTCCATATCAACCTCCTCGGAGGAAGATATGTGAAGCTCTGGGATCTCTTCTTGGAGGGAAGAGGCCGCAGTGCGGGCTTCCTCATCCAATAGGAGATCGCTCGCGCCGCTGAGTGAGGGAGGAGATAGGGGATCACCCGTCTCCAAACCCTCCAGCAGATCGAGCTGCGAGCCCCACGAGTGGCGCAACCGCTCCGCCTTGGCGGCAGCGGGGCCAGACCCGCGAGGCACGCTGGTGAAAGCCCCCTCCTCGAAGAGGGCTTTCCGGGAACGGAGCACCCGCAGCGGCAGGCGTTCACACTGCGGACAGTCAGCCTTTTCGAGGGCTGACTGTGCGTGCTCCGGTCCCAAACACACCACACATAGACTGTGTGTATCCCCACCAACAATAAAGCGTTGGCAGGGAGGAACACACGGTCTATGTCTTCTAACAGCCACCAAACTTTTCTTTTCTGGTTTTAAAGGTTGTTTTGAAGCCATTTTACTCAAAAGAAATGCGTGCAAACTGGCACAATAAACAGCAAAATGGCAGACAGACAGACACAGAGCGCTCTCGCTGAATGACAAAAGCTGCCGCGGGCTTCAAACGCACGTGCTTTATACTTCCTGGTCGATGACGTCACCGCGCCTGTGACGTCACTCCCGTCATTTCATTGGTTGTAGACATGATTCAGAGTGCGGCCCGCCAATGGCGTTCCCCATAGCGTTTCTAGACGCGGCTCGAGTTCCCGGAAGGGAACTAATAATTCAGGCTTTCTTTCTCAGAAATGGATAACATAAACTCACAATTGTGAGAAATAAAGCCAGAATTGCAATATAAACTAATAATTCAGGCTTTCTTTCTCAAAAATGAATGATATAAACTTACAATTGTGAGCATTAAAGCCAGAATTGCAATATAAACTCATAATTAAGGCTTTCTTTCTCAAAAATGGATGATATAAACTTAAAATTGTGAGCATTAAAGCCAGAATTGCAATATAAACTCATAATTCAGGCTTTCTTTCTCAAAAAAAAAATTGATGATATATACTCACATTTGTGAGAAAAAAAAAAAGCCAGAATTGCAATATAAACTCATAATTCAGGCTTTCTTTCTCAAAAAATTGATGATATATACTCACAATTGTGAGAAATAAAGCCAGAAGTGCAATATAAACTCACAATTCAAGCTTTCTTTATCAGAAATGGGTGATATATACTCACAATTGTGAGAAATTAAGCCAGAATTGCAATATAAACTCATAATTCAGGCTTTCTTTCTCAGAAATGGATGATATATACTCACAATTGTGAGAAATTAAGCCAGAATTGCAATATAAACTCATAATTCAGGCTTTCTTTCTCAGAAATGGATGATATAAACCCACAATTGTGAGCAATAAAGCCAGAATTGCAATTTAAACTCATATTTCAGGCTTTCTTTCTCAAAAATGAATGATATAAACATACAAATGTGAGCATTAAAGCCAGAATTGCAATATAAACTCATAATTAAGGCTTTCTTTCTCAAAAATGGATGATATAAACTTACAATTGTGAGCATTAAAGCCAGAATTGCAATATAAACTCATAATTCAGGCTTTCTTTCTCAGAAATGGGTGATATATACTCATAATTGTGAGAAATGAAGCCAGAATTGCAATATAAACTCATAATTCAGGCTTTCTTTCTCAGAAATGGGTGATATATACTCATAATTGTGAGAAATGAAGCCAGAATTGCAATATGAACTCATAATTCTGGCTTTCTTTCTCAAAAATTAATCATATAAACTTACAATTGTGACAATTAAAGCGAGAATTGCAATATAAACTAATAATTAAGGCTTTCTTTCTCAAAAATGGATGATATAAACTTACAATTGTCAGCATTAAAGCCAGAATTGCAATATAAACTCATAATTAAGGCTTTCTTTCTCAAAAATGGATGATATAAACTTAAAATTGTGAGCATTAAAGCCAGAATTGCAATATAAACTCATAATTCAGGCTTTCTTTCTCAAAAAAAAAAATTGATGATATATACTCTCATTTGTGTGAAAAAAAAAGCCAGAATTGCAATAAAAACTCATAATTCAGGCTTTCTTTCTCAAAAAATTGATGATATATACTCACATTTGTGAGAAATAAAGCCAGAATTGCAATATGAACTCATAATTCAGGCTTTCTTTCTCAGAAATGGGTGATATATACTCACAATTGTGAGAAATTAAGCCAGAATTGCAATTTAAACTCATATTTCAGGCTTTCTTTCTCCATAAACTCACAATTGTGAGAAATAAAGCCAGAATTGCAATATAAACTTATAATTCAGGCTTTCTTTCTCAGAAATGGGTGATATATACTCACAATTGTGAGAAATTAAGCCAGAATTGCAATATAAACTCATAATTCAGGCTTTCTTTCTCAGAAATGGATAACATAAACTCACAATTGTGAGAAATAAAGCCAGAATTCAATATTAACTAATAATTCAGGCTTTCTTTCTCAGAAATGGATAACATAAACTCACAATTGTGAGAAATAAAGCCAGAATTGCAATATAAACTAATAATTCAGGCTTTCTTTCTCAGAAATGGGTGATATATATACTCACAATTGTGAGAAATTAAGCCAGAATTGCAATTTAAACTCATATTTCAGGCTTTCTTTCTCCATAAACTCACAATTGTGAGAAATTAAGCCAGAATTGCAATTTAAACTCATATTTCAGGCTTTCTTTCTCAAAAATGCATGATATATTCTCACAATTGTGAGAAATAAAGCCAGAATTGCAATATAAACTCACAATTCAGGCTTTCTTTCTCAGAAATGGGTGATATTTACTCACAATTGTGAGAAATAAAGCCAGAATTGCAATATAAACTCATAATTCAGGCTTTCTTTCTCAAAAATGCATGATATATTCTCACAATTGTGAGAAATAAAGCCAGAATTGCAAAATAAACTCATAATTCAGGCTTTCTTTCTCAGAAATGGGTGATATATACTCACAATTGTGAGAAATTAAGCCAGAATTGCAATTTAAACTCATATTTCAGGCTTTCTTTCTCAAAAATGCATGATATATTCTCACAATTGTGAGAAATAAAGCCAGAATTGCAAAATAAACTCATAATTCAGGCTTTCTTTCTCAGAAATGGGTGATATATACTCACAATTGTGAGAAATAAAGCTAGAATTGCAATATAAACTCATAATTCAGGCTTTTTGTTTCTCAAAAATGGATAACATAAACTCACAATTGTGAGAAATAAAGCCAGAATTCAATATTAACTCATAATTCAGGCTTTCTTTCTCAGAAATGGCTAACATAAACTCACAATTGTGAGAAATAATGCCAGAATTGCAATATCAACTCATAATTCAGGCTTTCTTTGTCAGAAATGGGTGATATATACTCACAATTGTGAGAAATTAAGCCAGAATTGCAATTTAAACTAATATTTCAGGCTTTCTTTCTCCATAAACTCACAATTGTGAGAAATTAAGCCAGAATTGCAATTTAAACTCATATTTCAGGCTTTCTTTCTCAAAAATGCATAATATATTCTCACAGTTGTGAGAAATAAAGCCATAATTGCAATATAAACTCACAATTCAGGCTATCTTTCTCAGAAATGGGTGATATATACTCACAATTGTGAGAAATAAAGCCAGAATTGCAATATAAACTCATAATTCAGGCTTTCTTTCTCAAAAATTAATGATATAAACTTACAATTGTGAGCATTAAAGCGAGAATTGCAATATAAACTCATAATTAAGGCTTTCTTTCTCAAAAATGGATGATATAAACTTACAATTGTGAGCATTAAAGCGAGAATTGCAATATAAACTCATAATTAAGGCTTTCTTTCTCAAAAATGGATGATATAAACTTAAAATTGTGAGCATTAAAGCCAGAATTGCAATATTAACTCATAATTCAGGCTTTCTTTCTCAGAAATTGGTGATATATACTCACAATTGTGAGAAATGAAGCCAGAATTGCAATATGAACTCATAATTCAGGCTTTCTTTCTCAAAAATGAATGATATAAACTTACAATTGTGAGCATTAAAGCGAGAATTGCAATATAAACTCATAATTCAGGCTTTCTTTCTCAAAAATGGATAACATAAACTCACAATTGTGAGAAATAAAGCCAGAATTGCAATATAAACTCACAATTCAAGCTTTCTTTATCAGAAATGGGTGATATATACTCACAGTTGTGAGAAATAAAGCCAGAATTGCAATATAAACTCACAATTCAAGCTTTCTTTATCAGAAATGGGTGATATATACTCACAGTTGTGAGAAATTAAGCCAGAATTGCAGTATAAACTCATTATTCAGGCTTTCTTTCTCAGAAATGGATGATATATACTCACAATTGTGAGAAATAAAGCCAGAATTGCAATATAAACTCAGAATTCAGGCTTTCTTTCTCATAAATGGATGATATAAACCCACAATTGTGAGCAATAAAGCAATAATTGCAATTTAAACTCATATTTCAGGCTTTCTTTCTCAAAAATGAATGATATAAACATACAAATGTGAGCATTAAAGCCAGAATTGCAATATAAACTCATAATTAAGGCTTTCTTCCTCAAAAATTAATCATAAAAACTTACAATTGTGACAATTAAAGCGAGAATTGCAATATAAACTCATAATTAAGGCTTTCTTTCTAAAAAATGGATGATATAAACTTACAATTGTGAGCATTAAAGCCAGAATTGCAATATAAACTCATAATTAAGGCTTTCTTTCTAAAAAATGGATGATATAAACTTAAAATTGTGAGCATTAAAGCCAGAATTGCAATATAAACTCATAATTCAGGCTTTCTTTCTCAAAAAAAAAAAAAAAAAATTATAATATATACTCACATTTGTGAGAAAAAAAAGCCAGAATTGCAATATAAACTCACAATTCAAGCTTTCTTTATCAGAAATGGGTGATATATACTCACAGTTGTGAGAAATTAAGGCAGAATTGCAGTATAAACTCATTATTCAGGCTTTCTTTCTCAGAAATGGGTGATATATACTCACAATTGTGAGAAATTAAGCCAGAATGGCAATATAAACTCATAATTCAGGCTTTCTTTCTCAGAAATGAGTGATATATACTCACAATTGTGAGAAATAAAGCCAGAATTGCAATATAAACTAATAATTCAGGCTTTCTTTCTCAGAAATGGGTGATATATACTCACAATTGTGAGAAATAAAGCCAGAATTGCAATATAAACTCATAATTCAGGCTTTCTTTCTCAAAAATGGATAACAAACTCACAATTGTGAGAAATAAAGCCAGAATTCAATATTAACTCATAATTCAGGCTTTCTTTCTCAAAAATTGGTGATATATACTCACAATTGTGAGAAATAAAGCCAGAATTGCAATATAAACTCATAATTCAGGCTTTCTTTCTCAAAAATGGATAACAAACTCACAATTGTGAGAAATAAAGCCAGAATTCAATATTAACTCATAATTCAGGCTTTCTTTCTCAGAAATGGATAACATAAACATACAAATGTGAGCATTAAAGCCAGAATTGCAATATAAACTCATAATTAAGGCTTTCTTTCTCAGAAATGGGTGATATATACTCATAATTGTGAGAAATGAAGCCAGAATTGCAATATGAACTCATAATTCAGGCTTTCTTTCTCAGAAATGGGTGATATATACTCATAATTGTGAGAAATGAAGCCAGAATTGCAATATGAACTCATAATTCAGGCTTTCTTTCTCAAAAATTAATCATATAAACTTACAATTTTGACAATTAAAGCGAGAATTGCAATATAAACTAATAATTAAGGCTTTCTTTCTCAAAAATGGATGATATAAACTTACAATTGTCAGCATTAAAGCCAGAATTGCAATATAAACTCATAATTAAGGCTTTCTTTCTCAAAAATGGATGATATAAACTTAAAATTGTGAGCATTAAAGCCAGAATTGCAATATAAACTCATAATTCAGGCTTTCTTTCTCAAAAAAAAATTGTTGATATATACTCACATTTGTGAGAAAAAAAAAAAGCCAGAATTGCAATATAAACTCATAATTCAGGCTTTCTTTCTCAAAAAATTGATGATATATACTCACATTTGTGAGAAATAAAGCCAGAATTGCAATATGAACTCATAATTCAGGCTTTCTTTCTCAGAAATGGGTGATATATACTCACAATTGTGAGAAATTAAGCCAGAATTGCAATTTATACTCATATTTCAGGCTTTCTTTCTCCATAAACTCACAATTGTGAGAAATAAAGCCAGAATTGCAATATAAACTAATAATTCAGGCTTTCTTTCTCAGAAATGGGTGATATATACTCACAATTGTGAGAAATTAAGCCAGAATTGCAATTTAAACTCATATTTCAGGCTTTCTTTCTCAAAAATGCATGATATATTCTCACAATTGTGAGAAATAAAGCCAGAATTCAATATAAACTCAATATAAAGGCTTTCTTTCTCAGAAATGGATAACATAAACATACAAATGTGAGCATTAAAGCCAGAATTGCAATATAAACTCATAATTAAGGCTTTCTTTCTCAGAAATGGGTGATATATACTCATAATTGTGAGAAATGAAGCCAGAATTGCAATATGAACTCATAATTCAGGCTTTCTTTCTCAAAAATGAATGATATAAACTTACAATTGTGAGCATTAAAGCCAGAATTGCAATATAAACTCATAATTAAGGCTTTCTTTCTCAAAAATGGATGATATAAACTTAAAATTGTGAGCATTAAAGCCAGAATTGCAATATAAACTCATAATTCAGGCTTTCTTTCTCAAAAAAAAAAAATTGATGATATATACTCACATTTGTGAGAAAAAAAAAAGCCAGAATTGCAATATAAACTCATAATTCAGGCTTTCTTTCTCAAAAAATTGATGATATATACTCACATTTGTGAGAAATAAAGCCAGAATTGCAATATGAACTCACAATTCAAGCTTTCTTTCTCAGAAATGGGTGATATATACTCACAATTGTGAGAAATTAAGCCAGAATGGCAATATAAACTCATAATTCAGGCTTTCTTTCTCAGAAATGAGTGATATATACTCACAATTGTGAGAAATAAAGCCAGAATTGCAATATAAACTAATAATTCAGGCTTTCTTTCTCAGAAATGGGTGATATATACTCACAATTGTGAGAAATTAAGCCAGAATTGCAATTTAAACTCATATTTCAGGCTTTCTTTATCAAAAATGCATGATATTTTCTCACAATTGTGAGAAATAAAGCCAGAATTGCAATATAAACTCATAATTCAGGCTTTCTTTCTCAAAAATGGATAACAAACTCACAATTGTGAGAAATAAAGCCAGAATTCAATATTAACTCATAATTCAGGCTTTCTTTCTCAAAAATCGGTGATATATACTCACAATTGTGAGAAATATAATTCAGGCTTTTTGTTTCTCAAAAATGGATAACATAAACTCACAATTGTGAGAAATAAAGCCAGAATTCAATATTAACTCATAATTCAGGCTTTCTTTCTCAGAAATGGCTAACATAAACTCACAATTGTGAGAAATAATGCCAGAATTGCAATATCAACTCATAATTCAGGCTTTCTTTGTCAGAAATGGGTGATATATACTCACAATTGTGAGAAATTAAGCCAGAATTGCAATTTAAACTAATATTTCAGGCTTTCTTTCTCCATAAACTCACAATTGTGAGAAATTAAGCCAGAATTGCAATTTAAACTCATATTTCAGGCTTTCTTTCTCAAAAATGCATAATATATTCTCACAGTTGTGAGAAATAAAGCCATAATTGCAATATAAACTCACAATTCAGGCTATCTTTCTCAGAAATGGGTGATATATACTCACAATTGTGAGAAATAAAGCCAGAATTGCAATATAAACTCATAATTCAGGCTTTCTTTCTCAAAAATTAATGATATAAACTTACAATTGTGAGCATTAAAGCGAGAATTGCAATATAAACTCATAATTAAGGCTTTCTTTCTCAAAAATGGATGATATAAACTTACAATTGTGAGCATTAAAGCGAGAATTGCAATATAAACTCATAATTAAGGCTTTCTTTCTCAAAAATGGATGATATAAACTTAAAATTGTGAGCATTAAAGCCAGAATTGCAATATTAACTCATAATTCAGGCTTTCTTTCTCAGAAATTGGTGATATATACTCACAATTGTGAGAAATGAAGCCAGAATTGCAATATGAACTCATAATTCAGGCTTTCTTTCTCAAAAATGGATAACATAAACTCACAATTGTGAGAAATAAAGCCAGAATTGCAATATAAACTCACAATTCAAGCTTTCTTTATCAGAAATGGGTGATATATACTCACAGTTGTGAGAAATTAAGCCAGAATTGCAGTATAAACTCATTATTCAGGCTTTCTTTCTCAGAAATGGATGATATATACTCACAATTGTGAGAAATAAAGCCAGAATTGCAATATAAACTCAGAATTCAGGCTTTCTTTCTCATAAATGGATGATATAAACCCACAATTGTGAGCAATAAAGCAATAATTGCAATTTAAACTCATATTTCAGGCTTTCTTTCTCAAAAATGAATGATATAAACATACAAATGTGAGCATTAAAGCCAGAATTGCAATATAAACTCATAATTAAGGCTTTCTTCCTCAAAAATTAATCATAAAAACTTACAATTGTGACAATTAAAGCGAGAATTGCAATATAAACTCATAATTAAGGCTTTCTTTCTAAAAAATGGATGATATAAACTTACAATTGTGAGCATTAAAGCCAGAATTGCAATATAAACTCATAATTAAGGCTTTCTTTCTAAAAAATGGATGATATAAACTTAAAATTGTGAGCATTAAAGCCAGAATTGCAATATAAACTCATAATTCAGGCTTTCTTTCTCAAAAAAAAAAAAAAAAATTATAATATATACTCACATTTGTGAGAAAAAAAAGCCAGAATTGCAATATAAACTCACAATTCAAGCTTTCTTTATCAGAAATGGGTGATATATACTCACAGTTGTGAGAAATTAAGGCAGAATTGCAGTATAAACTCATTATTCAGGCTTTCTTTCTCAGAAATGGGTGATATATACTCACAGTTGTGAGAAATTAAGCCAGAATGGCAATATAAACTCATAATTCAGGCTTTCTTTCTCAGAAATGAGTGATATATACTCACAATTGTGAGAAATAAAGCCAGAATTGCAATATAAACTAATAATTCAGGCTTTCTTTCTCAGAAATGGGTGATATATACTCACAATTGTGAGAAATAAAGCCAGAATTGCAATATAAACTAATAATTCAGGCTTTCTTTCTCAAAAATGCATGATATATTCTCACAATTGTGAGAAATAAAGCCAGAATTGCAATATAAACTCATAATTCAGGCTTTCTTTCTCAAAAATGGATAACAAACTCACAATTGTGAGAAATAAAGCCAGAATTCAATATTAACTCATAATTCAGGCTTTCTTTCTCAAAAATTGGTGATATATACTCACAATTGTGAGAAATAAAGCCAGAATTGCAATATAAACTCATAATTCAGGCTTTCTTTCTCAAAAATGGATAACAAACTCACAATTGTGAGAAATAAAGCCAGAATTCAATATTAACTCATAATTCAGGCTTTCTTTCTCAGAAATGGATAACATAAACATACAAATGTGAGCATTAAAGCCAGAATTGCAATATAAACTCATAATTAAGGCTTTCTTTCTCAGAAATGGGTGATATATACTCATAATTGTGAGAAATGACGCCAGAATTGCAATATGAACTCATAATTCAGGCTTTCTTTCTCAGAAATGGGTGATATATACTCATAATTGTGAGAAATGAAGCCAGAATTGCAATATGAACTCATAATTCAGGCTTTCTTTCTCAAAAATTAATCATATAAACTTACAATTTTGACAATTAAAGCGAGAATTGCAATATAAACTAATAATTAAGGCTTTCTTTCTCAAAAATGGATGATATAAACTTACAATTGTCAGCATTAAAGCCAGAATTGCAATATAAACTCATAATTAAGGCTTTCTTTCTCAAAAATGGATGATATAAACTTAAAATTGTGAGCATTAAAGCCAGAATTGCAATATAAACTCATAATTCAGGCTTTCTTTCTCAAAAAAAAATTGTTGATATATACTCACATTTGTGAGAAAAAAAAAAAGCCAGAATTGCAATATAAACTCATAATTCAGGCTTTCTTTCTCAAAAAATTGATGATATATACTCACATTTGTGAGAAATAAAGCCAGAATTGCAATATGAACTCATAATTCAGGCTTTCTTTCTCAGAAATGGGTGATATATACTCACAATTGTGAGAAATTAAGCCAGAATTGCAATTTATACTCATATTTCAGGCTTTCTTTCTCAAAAATGGATAACAAACTCACAATTGTGAGAAATAAAGCCAGAATTCAATATTAACTCATAATTCAGGCTTTCTTTCTCAGAAATGGATAACATAAACATACAAATGTGAGCATTAAAGCCAGAATTGCAATATAAACTCATAATTAAGGCTTTCTTTCTCAGAAATGGGTGATATATACTCATAATTGTGAGAAATGAAGCCAGAATTGCAATATGAACTCATAATTCAGGCTTTCTTTCTCAGAAATGGGTGATATATACTCATAATTGTGAGAAATGAAGCCAGAATTGCAATATGAACTCATAATTCAGGCTTTCTTTCTCAGAAATGGGTGATATATACTCATAATTGTGAGAAATGAAGCCAGAATTGCAATATGAACTCATAATTCAGGCTTTCTTTCTCAAAAATTAATCATATAAACTTACAATTTTGACAATTAAAGCGAGAATTGCAATATAAACTAATAATTAAGGCTTTCTTTCTCAAAAATGGATGATATAAACTTACAATTGTCAGCATTAAAGCCAGAATTGCAATATAAACTCATAATTAAGGCTTTCTTTCTCAAAAATGGATGATATAAACTTAAAATTGTGAGCATTAAAGCCAGAATTGCAATATAAACTCATAATTCAGGCTTTCTTTCTCAAAAAAAAATTGATGATAAATACTCACATTTGTGAGAAAAAAAAAGCCAGAATTGCAATATAAACTCATAATTCAGGCTTTCTTTCTCAAAAAATTGATGATATATACTCACATTTGTGAGAAATAAAGCCAGAATTGCAATATGAACTCATAATTCAGGCTTTCTTTCTCAGAAATGGGTGATGTATACTCACAATTGTGAGAAATTAAGCCAGAATTGCAATTTATACTCATATTTCAGGCTTTCTTTCTCCATAAACTCACAATTGTGAGAAATAAAGCCAGAATTGCAATATAAACTAATAATTCAGGCTTTCTTTCTCAGAAATGGGTGATATATACTCACAATTGTGAGAAATTAAGCCAGAATTGCAATTTAAACTCATATTTCAGGCTTTCTTTCTCAAAAATGCATGATATATTCTCACAATTGTGAGAAATAAAGCCAGAATTCAATATAAACTCATAATTCAGGCTTTCTTTCTTAGAAATGGATAACATAAACTCACAATTGTGAGAAATAAAGCCAGAATTCAATATTAACTAATAATTCAGGCTTTCTTTCTCAGAAATGGATAACATAAACTCACAATTGTGAGAAATAAAGCCAGAATTCAATATAAACTCATAATTCAGGCTTTCTTTCTCAGAAATGGATAACATAAACTCACAATTGTGAGAAATAAAGCCAGAATTGCAATATAAACTAATAATTCAGGCTTTCTTTCTCAAAAATGAATGATATAAACTTACAATTGTGAGCATTAAAGCCAGAATTGCAATATAAACTCATAATTAAGGCTTTCTTTCTCAAAAATGGATAACATAAACTCACAATTGTGAGAAATAAAGCCAGAATTGCAATATAAACTAATAATTCAGGCTTTCTTTCTCAGAAATGAATGATATATACTCACAATTGTGAGAAATAAAGCCAGAATTGCAATATAAACTCATAATTCAGGCTTTTTTTTCTCAGAAATGGGTGATATATACTCACAATTGTGAGAAATTAAGCCAGAATTGCAATATAAACTCATAATTCAGGCTTTCTTTCTCAAAAAAAAATTGATGATAAATACTCACATTTGTGAGAAAAAAAAAGCCAGAATTGCAATATAAACTCATAATTCAGGCTTTCTTTCTCAAAAAATTGATGATATATACTCACATTTGTGAGAAATAAAGCCAGAATTGCAATATGAACTCATAATTCAGGCTTTCTTTCTCAGAAATGGGTGATGTATACTCACAATTGTGAGAAATTAAGCCAGAATTGCAATTTATACTCATATTTCAGGCTTTCTTTCTCCATAAACTCACAATTGTGAGAAATAAAGCCAGAATTGCAATATAAACTAATAATTCAGGCTTTCTTTCTCAGAAATGGGTGATATATACTCACAATTGTGAGAAATTAAGCCAGAATTGCAATTTAAACTCATATTTCAGGCTTTCTTTCTCAAAAATGCATGATATATTCTCACAATTGTGAGAAATAAAGCCAGAATTCAATATAAACTCATAATTCAGGCTTTCTTTCTTAGAAATGGATAACATAAACTCACAATTGTGAGAAATAAAGCCAGAATTCAATATTAACTAATAATTCAGGCTTTCTTTCTCAGAAATGGATAACATAAACTCACAATTGTGAGAAATAAAGCCAGAATTCAATATAAACTCATAATTCAGGCTTTCTTTCTCAGAAATGGATAACATAAACTCACAATTGTGAGAAATAAAGCCAGAATTGCAATATAAACTAATAATTCAGGCTTTCTTTCTCAAAAATGAATGATATAAACTTACAATTGTGAGCATTAAAGCCAGAATTGCAATATAAACTCATAATTAAGGCTTTCTTTCTCAAAAATGGATAACATAAACTCACAATTGTGAGAAATAAAGCCAGAATTGCAATATAAACTAATAATTCAGGCTTTCTTTCTCAGAAATGAATGATATATACTCACAATTGTGAGAAATAAAGCCAGAATTGCAATATAAACTCATAATTCAGGCTTTTTTTTCTCAGAAATGGGTGATATATACTCACAATTGTGAGAAATTAAGCCAGAATTGCAATTTAAACTCATATTTCAGGCTTTCTTTCTCAAAAATGGATGATATAAACTTAAAATTGTGAGCATTAAAGCCAGAATTGCAATATAAACTCATAATTCAGGCTTTCTTTCTCAAAAAAAAATGTATGATATATACTCACATTTGTGAGAAATAAAGCCAGAATTGCAATATGAACTCATAATTCAGGCTTTCTTTCTCAGAAATGGGTGATATATACTCACAATTGTGAGAAATTAAGCCAGAATGGCAATATAAACTCATAATTCAGGCTTTCTTTCTCAGAAATGGGTGATATATACTCACAATTGTGAGAAATTAAGCCAGAATTGCAATTTAAACTCATATTTCAGGCTTTCTTTCTCCATAAACTCACAATTGTGAGAAATAAAGCCAGAATTGCAATATAAACTAATAATTCAGGCTTTCTTTCTCAGAAATGGGTGATATATACTCACAATTGTGAGAAATTAAGCCAGAATTGCAATTTAAACTCATATTTCAGGCTTTCTTTCTCAAAAATGCATGATATAATCTCACAATTGTGAGAAATAAAGCCAGAATTGCAATATAAACTCACAATTCAGGCTTTCTTTCTCAGAAATGGGTGATATATACTCACAATTGTGAGAAATAAAGCCAGAATTGCAATATAAACTCATAATTCAGGCTTTCTTTCTCAAAAATGGATGATATAAACTTAAAATTGTGAGCATTAAAGCCAGAATTGCAATATAAACTCATAATTCAGGCTTTCGTTCTCAAAAAAAAATTGATTATATATACTCACATTTGTGAGAAAAAAAAAGCCAGAATTGCAATATAAACTCATAATTCAGGCTTTCTTTCTCAAAAAATTGATGATATATACTCACATTTGTGAGAAATAAAGCCAGAATTGCAATATGAACTCATAATTCAGGCTTTCTTTCTCAGAAATGGGTGATATATACTCACAATTGTGAGAAATTAAGCCAGAATTGCAATTTAAACTCATATTTCAGGCTTTCTTTCTCCATAAACTCACAATTGTGAGAAATAAAGCCAGAATTGCAATATAAACTAATAATTCAGGCTTTTTTTCTCAGAAATGGGTGATATATACTCACAATTGTGAGAAATTAAGCCAGAATTGCAATTTCAGGCTTTCTTTCTAAAAAATGCATGATATATTCTTACAATTGTGAGAAATAAAGCCAGAATTCAATATAAACTCATAATTCAGGCTTTCTTTCTCAGAAATGGATAACATAAACTCACAATTGTGAGAAATAAAGCCAGAATTCAATATTAACTAATAATTCAGGCTTTCTTTCTCAGAAATGGATAACATAAACTCACAATTGTGAGAAATAAAGCCAGAATTGCAATATAAACTAATAATTCTGGCTTTCTTTCTCAAAAATGAATGATATAAACTCACAATTGTCAGAAATAAAGCCAGAATTGCAATATAAACTCATAATTCAGGCTTTTTTTTCTCAGAAATGGGTGATATATACTCACAATTGTGAGAAATTAAGCCAGAATTGCAATTTAAACTCATATTTCAGGCTTTCTTTCTCAAAAATGGATGATATAAACTTAAAATTGTGAGCATTAAAGCCAGAATTGCAATATAAACTCATAATTAAGGCTTTCTTTCTAAAAAATGGATGATATAAACTTAAAATTGTGAGCATTAAAGCCAGAATTGCAATATAAACTCATAATTCAGGCTTTCTTTCTCAAAAAAAAAAAAAAAAAATTATAATATATACTCACATTTGTGAGAAAAAAAAGCCAGAATTGCAATATAAACTCATAATTCAGGCTTTCTTTCTCAAAAAATTGATGATATATACTCACATTTGTGAGAAATAGAGCCAGAATTGCAATATGAACTCATAATTCAGGCTTTCTTTCTCAGAAATGGGTGATATATACTCACAATTGTGAGAAATTAAGCCAGAATGGCAATATAAACTCATAATTCAGGCTTTCTTTCTCAGAAATGAGTGATATATACTCACAATTGTGAGAAATAAAGCCAGAATTGCAATATAAACTAATAATTCAGGCTTTCTTTCTCAGAAATGGGTGATATATACTCACAATTGTGAGAAATTAAGCCAGAATTGCAATTTAAACTCATATTTCAGGCTTTCTTTATCAAAAATGCATGATATTTTCTCACAATTGTGAGAAATAAAGCCAGAATTGCAATATAAACTCATAATTCAGGCTTTCTTTCTCAAAAATGGATAACAAACTCACAATTGTGAGAAATAAAGCCAGAATTCAATATTAACTCATAATTCAGGCTTTCTTTCTCAAAAATCGGTGATATATACTCACAATTGTGAGAAATAAAGCCAGAATTGCAATATAAACTCATAATTCAGGCTTTCTTTCTCAAAAATGGATAACAAACTCACAATTGTGAGAAATAAAGCCAGAATTCAATATTAACTCATAATTCAGGCTTTCTTTCTCAGAAATGGATAACATAAACATACAAATGTGAGCATTAAAGCCAGAATTGCAATATAAACTCATAATTAAGGCTTTCTTTCTCAGAAATGGGTGATATATACTCATAATTGTGAGAAATGAAGCCAGAATTGCAATATGAACTCATAATTCAGGCTTTCTTTCTCAGAAATGGGTGATATATACTCATAATTGTGAGAAATGAAGCCAGAATTGCAATATGAACTCATAATTCAGGCTTTCTTTCTCAAAAATTAATCATATAAACTTACAATTTTGACAATTAAAGCGAGAATTGCAATATAAACTAATAATTAAGGCTTTCTTTCTCAAAAATGGATGATATAAACTTACAATTGTCAGCATTAAAGCCAGAATTGCAATATAAACTCATAATTAAGGCTTTCTTTCTCAAAAATGGATGATATAAACTTAAAATTGTGAGCATTAAAGCCAGAATTGCAATATAAACTCATAATTCAGGCTTTCTTTCTCAAAAAAAAATTGATGATATATACTCACATTTGTGAGAAAAAAAAAGCCAGAATTGCAATATAAACTCATAATTCAGGCTTTCTTTCTCAAAAAATTGATGATATATACTCACATTTGTGAGAAATAAAGCCAGAATTGCAATATGAACTCATAATTCAGGCTTTCTTTCTCAGAAATGGGTGATGTATACTCACAATTGTGAGAAATTAAGCCAGAATTGCAATTTATACTCATATTTCAGGCTTTCTTTCTCCATAAACTCACAATTGTGAGAAATAAAGCCAGAATTGCAATATAAACTAATAATTCAGGCTTTCTTTCTCAGAAATGGGTGATATATACTCACAATTGTGAGAAATTAAGCCAGAATTGCAATTTAAACTCATATTTCAGGCTTTCTTTCTCAAAAATGGATGATATAAACTTAAAATTGTGAGCATTAAAGCCAGAATTGCAATATAAACTCATAATTAAGGCTTTCTTTCTAAAAAATGGATGATATAAACTTAAAATTGTGAGCATTAAAGCCAGAATTGCAATATAAACTCATAATTCAGGCTTTCTTTCTCAAAAAATTGATGATATATACTCACATTTGTGAGAAATAAAGCCAGAATTGCAATATGAACTCATAATTCAGGCTTTCTTTCTCAGAAATGGGTGATATATACTCACAATTTTGAGAAATTAAGCCAGAATGGCAATATAAACTCATAATTCAGGCTTTCTTTCTCAGAAATGGGTGATATATACTCACAATTGTGAGAAATTAAGCCAGAATTGCAATTTAAACTCATATTTCAGGCTTTCTTTCTCCATAAACTCACAATTGTGAGAAATAAAGCCAGAATTGCAATATAAACTAATAATTCAGGCTTTCTTTCTCAAAAATGGATGATATATACTCACAATTGTGAGAAATAAAGCCAGAAGTGCAATATAAACTCACAATTCAAGCTTTCTTTATCAGAAATGGGTGATATATACTCACAATTGTGAGAAATTAAGCCAGAATTGCAATATAAACTCATAATTCAGGCTTTCTTTCTCAGAAATGGATGATATAAACCCACAATTGTGAGCAATAAAGCCAGAATTGCAATTTAAACTCATATTTCAGGCTTTCTTTCTCAAAAATGAATGATATAAACATACAAATGTGAGCATTAAAGCCAGAATTGCAATATAAACTCATAATTAAGGCTTTCTTTCTCAAAAATGGATGATATAAACTTACAATTGTGAGCATTAAAGCCAGAATTGCAATATAAACTCATAATTCAGGCTTTCTTTCTCAGAAATGGGTGATATATACTCATAATTGTGAGAAATGAAGCCAGAATTGCAATATGAACTCATAATTCTGGCTTTCTTTCTCAAAAATTAATCATATAAACTTACAATTGTGACAATTAAAGCGAGAATTGCAATATAAACTAATAATTAAGGCTTTCTTTCTCAAAAATGGATGATATAAACTTACAATTGTCAGCATTAAAGCCAGAATTGCAATATAAACTCATAATTAAGGCTTTCTTTCTCAAAAATGGATGATATAAACTTAAAATTGTGAGCATTAAAGCCAGAATTGCAATATAAACTCATAATTCAGGCTTTCTTTCTCAAAAAAAAATTGATGATATATACTCACATTTGTGTGAAAAAAAAGCCAGAATTGCAATAAAAACTCATAATTCAGGCTTTCTTTCTCAAAAATTGATGATATATACTCACATTTGTGAGAAATAAAGCCAGAATTGCAATATGAACTCATAATTCAGGCTTTCTTTCTCAGAAATGGATGATATAAACCCACAATTGTGAGCAATAAAGCCAGAATTGCAATTTAAACTCATATTTCAGGCTTTCTTTCTCAAAAATGAATGATATAAACATACAAATGTGAGCATTAAAGCCAGAATTGCAATATAAACTCATAATTAAGGCTTTCTTTCTCAAAAATGGATGATATAAACTTACAATTGTGAGCATTAAAGCCAGAATTGCAATATAAACTCATAATTCAGGCTTTCTTTCTCAGAAATGGGTGATATATACTCATAATTGTGAGAAATGAAGCCAGAATTGCAATATGAACTCATAATTCTGGCTTTCTTTCTCAAAAATTAATCATATAAACTTACAATTGTGACAATTAAAGCGAGAATTGCAATATAAACTAATAATTAAGGCTTTCTTTCTCAAAAATGGATGATATAAACTTACAATTGTCAGCATTAAAGCCAGAATTGCAATATAAACTCATAATTAAGGCTTTCTTTCTCAAAAATGGATGATATAAACTTAAAATTGTGAGCATTAAAGCCAGAATTGCAATATAAACTCATAATTCAGGCTTTCTTTCTCAAAAAAAAATTGATGATATATACTCACATTTGTGTGAAAAAAAAGCCAGAATTGCAATAAAAACTCATAATTCAGGCTTTCTTTCTCAAAAATTGATGATATATACTCACATTTGTGAGAAATAAAGCCAGAATTGCAATATGAACTCATAATTCAGGCTTTCTTTCTCAGAAATGGGTGATATATACTCTCAATTGTGAGAAATTAAGCCAGAATTGCAATTTAAACTCATAATTCAGGCTTTCTTTCTCAAAAATGGCTGATATAAACTTAAGATTGTGAGCATTAAAGCCAGAATTGCAATATGAACTCATAATTCAGGCTTTCTTTCTCAAAAATTAATGATATAAACGTACAATTGTGAGCATTAAAGCGAGAATTGCAATATAAACTCATAATTAAGGCTTTCTTTCTCAAAAATGTATGATATAAACTTAAAATTGTGAGCATTAAAGCCAGAATTCAATATTAACTCATAATTCAGGCTTTCTTTCTCAGAAATTGGTGATATATACTCACAACTGTGAGAAATAAAGCCAGAATTCTATATTAACTCATAATTCTGGCTTTCTTTCTCAAAAATGGATTATATATACTCACAATTGTGAGAAATAAAGCCAGAATTGCAATATAAACTCACAATTCAGGCTTTATTTCTCAGAAATTGGTGATATATACTCACAACTGTGAGAAATAAAGCCAGAATTCAATATTAACTCATAATTCAGGCTTTCTTTCTCAGAAATTGGTGATATATACTCACAACTGTGAGAAATAAAGCCAGAATTCTACATTAACTCATAATTCAGGCTTTCTTTCTCAAAAATGGATGATATATACTCACAATTGTGAGAAATAAAGCCAGAATTGCAATATAAACTCACAATTCAAGCTTTCTTTATCAGAAATGGGTGATATATACTCACAGTTGTGAGAAATTAAGCCAGAATTGCAATATAAACTCATTATTCAGGCTTTCTTTCTCAGAAATGGATGATATATACTCACAATTGTGAAAAATAAAGCCAGAATTGCAATATAAACTCATAATTCAGGCTTTCTTTCTCAGAAATGGGTGATATATACTCACAATTGTGAGAAATTAAGCCAGAATTGCAATTTAAACTCATATTTCAGGCTTTCTTTCTCAAAAATGCATGATATATTCTCACAATTGTGAGAAATAAAGCCAGAATTCAATATAAACTCATAATTCAGGCTTTCTTTCTCAGAAATGGATAACATAAACTCACAATTGTGAGAAATAAAGCCAGAATTCAATATTAACTAATAATTCAGGCTTTCTTTCTCAGAAATTGATAACATAAACTCACAATTGTGAGAAATAAAGCCAGAATTGCAATATAAACTAATAATTCAGGCTTTCTTTCTCAAAAATGAATGATATAAACTTACAATTGTGAGCATTAAAGCCAGAATTGCAATATAAACTCATAATTAAGGCTTTCTTTCTCAAAAATGGATAACATAAACTCACAATTGTGAGAAATAAAGCCAGAATTGCAATATAAACTAATAATTCAGGCTTTCTTTCTCAGAAATGAATGATATATACTCACAATTGTCAGAAATAAAGCCAGAATTGCAATATAAACTCATAATTCAGGCTTTTTTTTCTCAGAAATGGGTGATATATACTCACAATTGTGAGAAATTAAGCCAGAATTGCAATTTAAACTCATATTTCAGGCTTTCTTTCTCAAAAATGGATGATACAAACTTAAAATTGTGAGCATTAAAGCCAGAATTGCAATATAAACTCATAATTCAGGCTTTCTTTCTCAAAAAAAAAATTGATGATATATACTCACATTTGTGAGAAATAAAGCCAGAATTGCAATATGAACTCATAATTCAGGCTTTCTTTCTCAGAAATGGGTGATATATACTCACAATTGTGAGAAATTAAGCCAGAATGGCAATATAAACTCATAATTCAGGCTTTCTTTCTCAGAAATGGGTGATATATACTCACAATTGTGAGAAATTAAGCCAGAATTGCAATTTAAACTCATATTTCAGGCTTTCTTTCTCCATAAACTCACAATTGTGAGAAATAAAGCCAGAATTGCAATATAAACTAATAATTCAGGCTTTCTTTATCAGAAATGGGTGATATATACTCACAATTGTGAGAAATTAAGCCAGAATTGCAATTTAAACTCATATTTCAGGCTTTCTTTCTCAAAAATGCATGATATATTCTCACAATTGTGAGAAATAAAGCAAGAATTGCAATATAAACTCACAATTCAGGCTTTCTTTCTCAGAAATGGGTGATATATACTCACAATTGTGAGAAATAAAGCCAGAATTGCAATATAAACTAATAATTCAGGCTTTCTTTCTCAAAAATTAATCATATAAACTTACAATTGTGAGAAATAAAGCCAGAATGGCAATATAAACTCATAATTCAGGCTTTCTTTCTCAGAAATGGGTGATATATACTCACAATTGTGAGAAATTAAGCCAGAATTGCAATTTAAACTCATATTTCAGGCTTTCTTTCTCAAAAATGGATGATATAAACTTAAAATTGTGAGCATTAAAGCCAGAATTGCAATATAAACTCATAATTCAGGCTTTCTTTCTCAAAAATGGGTAACATAAACTCACAATTGTGAGAAATAAAGCCAGAATTGCAATATAAACTCACAATTCAGGCTTTCTTTATCAGAAATGGGTGATATATACTCACAATTGTGAGAAATTAAGCCAGAATTGCAATATAAACTCATATTTCAGGCTTTCTTTCTCAAAAATGAATGATATAAACATACAAATGTGAGCATTAAAGCCAGAATTTCAATATAAACTCATAATTAAGGCTTTCATTCTCAAAAATGGATGATATAAACTTACAATTGTGAGCATTAAAGCCAGAATTGCAATTTAAACTCATAATTCAGGCTTTCTTTCTCAAAAATGGCTGATATAAACTTAAGATTGTGAGCATTAAAGCCAGAATTGCAATATTAACTCATAATTCAGGCTTTCTTTATCAGAAATTGGTGATATATACTCACAATTGTGAGAAATGAAGCCAGAATTGCAATATGAACTCATAATTCAGGCTTTCTTTCTCAAAAATTAATGATATAAACGTACAATTGTGAGCATTAAAGCGAGAATTGCAATATAAACTCATAATTAAGGCTTTCTTTCTCAAAAATGTATGATATAAACTTAAAATTGTGAGCATTAAAGCCAGAATTCAATATTAACTCATAATTCAGGCTTTCTTTCTCAGAAATTGGTGATATATACTCACAACTGTGAGAAATAAAGCCAGAATTCTATATTAACTCATAATTCTGGCTTTCTTTCTCAAAAATGGATGATATATAGTCACAATTGTGAGAAATAAAGCCAGAATTGCAATATAAACTAATAATTCAGGCTTTCTTTCTCAGAAATGAATGATATATACTCACAATTGTCAGAAATAAAGCCAGAATTGCAATATAAACTCATAATTCAGGCTTTTTTTTCCTCAGAAATGGGTGATATATACTCACAATTGTGAGAAATTAAGCCAGAATTGCAATTTAAACTCATATTTCAGGCTTTCTTTCTCAAAAATGGATGATATAAACTTAAAGTTGTGAGCATTAAAGCCAGAATTGCAATATAAACTCATAATTCAGGCTTTCTTTCTCAAAAAAAAAATTGATGATATATACTCACATTTGTGAGAAATAAAGCCAGAATTGCAATATGAACTCATAATTCAGGCTTTCTTTCTCAGAAATGGGTAATATATACTCACAATTGTGAGAAATTAAGCCAGAATGGCAATATAAACTCATAATTCAGGCTTTCTTTCTCAGAAATGGGTGATATATACTCACAATTGTGAGAAATTAAGCCAGAATTGCAATTTAAACTCATATTTCAGGCTTTCTTTCTCCATAAACTCACAATTGTGAGAAATAAAGCCAGAATTGCAATATAAACTAATAATTCAGGCTTTCTTTATCAGAAATGGGTGATATATACTCACAATTGTGAGAAATTTAGCCAGAATTGCAATTTAAACTCATATTTCAGGCTTTCTTTCTCAAAAATGCATGATATATTCTCACAATTGTGAGAAATAAAGCCAGAATTGCAATATAAACTCACAATTCAGGCTTTCTTTCTCAGAAATGGGTGATATATACTCACAATTGTGAGAAATAAAGCCAGAATTGCAATATAAACTAATAATTCAGGCTTTCTTTCTCAAAAATTAATCATATAAACTTACAATTGTGAGAAATAAAGCCAGAATGGCAATATAAACTAATAATTCAGGCTTTCTTTCTCAAAAATGAATGATATAAACTCACAATTGTCAGAAATAAAGCCAGAATTGCAATATAAACTCATAATTCAGGCTTTTTTTCTCAGAAATGGGTGATATATACTCACAATTGTGAGAAATTAAGCCAGAATTGCAATTTAAACTCATATTTCAGGCTTTCTTTCTCAAAAATGGATGATATAAACTTAAAATTGTGAGCATTAAAGCCAGAATTGCAATATAAACTCATAATTCAGGCTTTCTTTCTCAAAAAATTGATGATATATACTCACATTTGTGAGAAATAAAGCCAGAATTGCAATATGAACTCATAATTCAGGCTTTCTTTCTCAGAAATGGGTGATATATACTCACAATTTTGAGAAATTAAGCCAGAATGGCAATATAAACTCATAATTCAGGCTTTCTTTCTCAGAAATAGGTGATATATACTCACAATTGTGAGAAATTAAGCCAGAATTGCAATTTAAACTCATATTTCAGGCTTTCTTTCTCCATAAACTCTCAATTGTGAGAAATAAAGCCAGAATTGCAATATAAACTAATAATTCAGGCTTTCTTTCTCAAAAATGGATGATATATACTCACAATTGTGAGAAATAAAGCCAGAAGTGCAATATAAACTCACAATTCAAGCTTTCTTTATCAGAAATGGGTGATATATACTCACAATTGTGAGAAATTAAGCCAGAATTGCAATATAAACTCATAATTCAGGCTTTCTTTCTCAGAAATGGATGATATAAACCCACAATTGTGAGCAATAAAGCCAGAATTGCAATTTAAACTCATATTTCAGGCTTTCTTTCTCAAAAATGAATGATATAAACATACAAATGTGAGCATTAAAGCCAGAATTGCAATATAAACTCATAATTAAGGTTTTCTTTCTCAAAAATGGATGATATAAACTTACAATTGTGAGCATTAAAGCCAGAATTGCAATATAAACTCATAATTCAGGCTTTCTTTCTCAGAAATGGGTGATATATACTCATAATTGTGAGAAATTAAGTCAGAATTGCAATATGAACTCATAATTCTGGCTTTCTTTCTCAAAAATTAATCATATAAACTTACAATTGTGACAATTAAAGCGAGAATTGCAATATAAACTAATAATTAAGGCTTTCTTTCTCAAAAATGGATGATATAAACTTACAATTGTCAGCATTAAAGCCAGAATTGCAATATAAACTCATAATTAAGGCTTTCTTTCTCAAAAATGGATGATATAAACTTAAAATTGTGAGCATTAAAGCCAGAATTGCAATATAAACTCATAATTCAGGCTTTCTTTCTCAAAAAAAAAATTGATGATATATACTCACATTTGTGTGAAAAAAAAAAGCCAGAATTGCAATAAAAACTCATAATTCAGGCTTTCTTTCTCAAAAAATTGATGATATATACTCACATTTGTGAGAAATAAAGCCAGAATTGCAATATGAACTCATAATTCAGGCTTTCTTTCTCAGAAATGGGTGATATATACTCACAATTGTGAGAAATTAAGCCAGAGTTGCAATTTAAACTCATATTTCAGGCTTTCTTTCTCCATAAACTCACAATTGTGAGAAATAAAGCCAGAATTGCAATATAAACTAATAATTCAGGCTTTCTTTCTCAGAAATGGGTGATATATACTCACAATTGTGAGAAATTAAGCCAGAATTGCAATTTAAACTCATATTTCAGGCTTTCTTTCTCAAAAATGCATGATATATTCTCACAATTGTGAGAAATAAAGCCAGAATTCAATATAAACTCATAATTCAGGCTTTCTTTCTCAGAAATGGATAACATAAACTCACAATTGTGAGAAATAAAGCCAGAATTGCAATATAAACTAATAATTCAGGCTTTCTTTCTCAAAAATGAATGATATAAACTTACAATTGTGAGCATTAAAGCCAGAATTGCAATATAAACTCATAATTAAGGCTTTCTTTCTCAAAAATGGATAACATAAACTCACAATTGTGAGAAATAAAGCCAGAATTGCAATATAAACTAATAATTCAGGCTTTCTTTCTCAGAAATGAATGATATATACTCACAATTGTCAGAAATAAAGCCAGAATTGCAATATAAACTCATAATTCAGGCTTTTTTTTCCTCAGAAATGGGTGATATATACTCACAATTGTGAGAAATTAAGCCAGAATTGCAATTTAAACTCATATTTCAGGCTTTCTTTCTCAAAAATGGATGATATAAACTTAAAGTTGTGAGCATTAAAGCCAGAATTGCAATATAAACTCATAATTCAGGCTTTCTTTCTAAAAAAAAAATTGATGATATATACTCACATTTGTGAGAAATAAAGCCAGAATTGCAATATGAACTCATAATTCAGGCTTTCTTTCTCAGAAATGGGTGATATATACTCACAATTGTGAGAAATTAAGCCAGAATTGCAATTTAAACTCATAATTCAGGCTTTCTTTCTCAAAAAAAATTGATGATATATACTCACATTTGTGAGAAATAAAGCCAGAATTGCAATATGAACTCATAATTCAGGCTTTCTTTCTCAGAAATGGGTGATATATACTCACAATTGTGAGAAATTAAGCCAGAATGGCAATATAAACTAATAATTCAGGCTTTCTTTCTCAGAAATGGGTGATATATACTCACAATTGTGAGAAATTAAGCCAGAATTGCAATTTAAACTCATATTTCAGGCTTTCTTTCTCCATAAACTCACAATTGTGAGAAATAAAGCCAGAATTGCAATATAAACTAATAATTCAGGCTTTCTTTATCAGAAATGGGTGATATATACTCACAATTGTGAGAAATTAAGCCAGAATTGCAATTTAAACTCATATTTCAGGCTTTCTTTCTCAAAAATGCATGATATATTCTCACAATTGTGAGAAATAAAGCCAGAATTGCAATATAAACTCACAATTCAGGCTTTCTTTCTCAGAAATGGGTGATATATACTCACAATTGTGAGAAATAAAGCCAGAATTGCAATATAAACTAATAATTCAGGCTTTCTTTCTCAAAAATTAATCATATAAACTTACAATTGTGAGAAATAAAGCCAGAATGGCAATATAAACTCATAATTCAGGCTTTCTTTCTCAGAAATGGGTGATATATACTCACAATTGTGAGAAATTAAGCCAGAATTGCAATTTAAACTCATATTTCAGGCTTTCTTTCTCCATAAACTCACAATTGTGAGAAATAAAGCCAGAATTGCAATATAAACTAATAATTCAGGCTTTCTTTCTCAAAAATGGATGATATATACTCACAATTGTGAGAAATAAAGCCAGAAGTGCAATAGAAACTCACAATTCAAGCTTTCTTTATCAGAAATGGGTGATATATACTCACAATTGTGAGAAATTAAGCCAGAATTGCAATATAAACTCATAATTCAGGCTTTCTTTCTCAGAAATGGATGATATAAACCCACAATTGTGAGCAATAAAGCCAGAATTGCAATTTAAACTCATATTTCAGGCTTTCTTTCTCAAAAATGAATGATATAAACATACAAATGTGAGCATTAAAGCCAGAATTTCAATATAAACTCATAATTAAGGCTTTCATTCTCAAAAATGGATGATATAAACTTACAATTGTGAGCATTAAAGCCAGAATTGCAATTTAAACTCATAATTCAGGCTTTCTTTATCAGAAATTGGTGATATATACTCACAATTGTGAGAAATGAAGCCAGAATTGCAATATGAACTCATAATTCAGGCTTTCTTTCTCAAAAATTAATGATATAAACGTACAATTGTGAGCATTAAAGCGAGAATTGCAATATAAACTCATAATTAAGGCTTTCTTTCTCAAAAATGTATGATATAAACTTAAAATTGTGAGCATTAAAGCCAGAATTCAATATTAACTCATAATTCAGGCTTTCTTTCTCAGAAATTGGTGATATATACTCACAACTGTGAGAAATAAAGCCAGAATTCTATATTAACTCATAATTCTGGCTTTCTTTCTCAAAAATGGATGATATATAGTCACAATTGTGAGAAATAAAGCCAGAATTGCAATATAAACTAATAATTCAGGCTTTCTTTCTCAGAAATGAATGATATATACTCACAATTGTCAGAAATAAAGCCAGAATTGCAATATAAACTCATAATTCAGGCTTTTTTTTCCTCAGAAATGGGTGATATATACTCACAATTGTGAGAAATTAAGCCAGAATTGCAATTTAAACTCATATTTCAGGCTTTCTTTCTCAAAAATGGATGATATAAACTTAAAGTTGTGAGCATTAAAGCCAGAATTGCAATATAAACTCATAATTCAGGCTTTCTTTCTCAAAAAAAAAATTGATGATATATACTCACATTTGTGAGAAATAAAGCCAGAATTGCAATATGAACTCATAATTCAGGCTTTCTTTCTCAGAAATGGGTGATATATACTCACAATTGTGAGAAATTAAGCCAGAATGGCAATATAAACTCATAATTCAGGCTTTCTTTCTCAGAAATGGGTGATATATACTCACAATTGTGAGAAATTAAGCCAGAATTGCAATTTAAACTCATATTTCAGGCTTTCTTTCTCCATAAACTCACAATTGTGAGAAATAAAGCCAGAATTGCAATATAAACTAATAATTCAGGCTTTCTTTATCAGAAATGGGTGATATATACTCACAATTGTGAGAAATTTAGCCAGAATTGCAATTTAAACTCATATTTCAGGCTTTCTTTCTCAAAAATGCATGATATATTCTCACAATTGTGAGAAATAAAGCCAGAATTGCAATATAAACTCACAATTCAGGCTTTCTTTCTCAGAAATGGGTGATATATACTCACAATTGTGAGAAATAAAGCCAGAATAGCAATATGAACTCATAATTCAGGCTTTCTTTCTCAAAAATTAATGATATAAACGTACAATTGTGAGCATTAAAGCGAGAATTGCAATATAAACTCATAATTAAGGCTTTCTTTCTCAAAAATGTATGATATAAACTTAAAATTGTGAGCATTAAAGCCAGAATTCAATATTAACTCATAATTCAGGCTTTCTTTCTCAGAAATTGGTGATATATACTCACAACTGTGAGAAATAAAGCCAGAATTCTATATTAACTCATAATTCTGGCTTTCTTTCTCAAAAATGGATGATATATAGTCACAATTGTGAGAAATAAAGCCAGAATTGCAATATAAACTAATAATTCAGGCTTTCTTTCTCAGAAATGAATGATATATACTCACAATTGTCAGAAATAAAGCCAGAATTGCAATATAAACTCATAATTCAGGCTTTTTTTTCCTCAGAAATGGGTGATATATACTCACAATTGTGAGAAATTAAGCCAGAATTGCAATTTAAACTCATATTTCAGGCTTTCTTTCTCAAAAATGGATGATATAAACTTAAAGTTGTGAGCATTAAAGCCAGAATTGCAATATAAACTCATAATTCAGGCTTTCTTTCTCAAAAAAAAAATTGATGATATATACTCACATTTGTGAGAAATAAAGCCAGAATTGCAATATGAACTCATAATTCAGGCTTTCTTTCTCAGAAATGGGTAATATATACTCACAATTGTGAGAAATTAAGCCAGAATGGCAATATAAACTCATAATTCAGGCTTTCTTTCTCAGAAATGGGTGATATATACTCACAATTGTGAGAAATTAAGCCAGAATTGCAATTTAAACTCATATTTCAGGCTTTCTTTCTCCATAAACTCACAATTGTGAGAAATAAAGCCAGAATTGCAATATAAACTAATAATTCAGGCTTTCTTTATCAGAAATGGGTGATATATACTCACAATTGTGAGAAATTTAGCCAGAATTGCAATTTAAACTCATATTTCAGGCTTTCTTTCTCAAAAATGCATGATATATTCTCACAATTGTGAGAAATAAAGCCAGAATTGCAATATAAACTCACAATTCAGGCTTTCTTTCTCAGAAATGGATGATATATACTCACAATTGTGAGAAATAAAGCCAGAATTGCAATATAAACTAATAATTCAGGCTTTCTTTCTCAAAAATTAATCATATAAACTTACAATTGTGAGAAATAAAGCCAGAATGGCAATATAAACTAATAATTCAGGCTTTCTTTCTCAAAAATGAATGATATAAACTCACAATTGTCAGAAATAAAGCCAGAATTGCAATATAAACTCATAATTCAGGCTTTTTTTCTCAGAAATGGGTGATATATACTCACAATTGTGAGAAATTAAGCCAGAATTGCAATTTAAACTCATATTTCAGGCTTTCTTTCTCAAAAATGGATGATATAAACTTAAAATTGTGAGCATTAAAGCCAGAATTGCAATATAAACTCATAATTCAGGCTTTCTTTCTCAAAAAAAAAATTGATGATATATACTCACATTTGTGAGAAATAAAGCCAGAATTGCAATATGAACTCATAATTCAGGCTTTCTTTCTCAGAAATGGGTGATATATACTCACAATTGTGAGAAATAAAGCCAGAATTGCAATATAAACTCATAATTCAGGCTTTCTTTCTCAGAAATGGGTGATATATACTCACAATTGTGAGAAATAAAGCCAGAATTGCAATATAAACTCACAATTCAAGCTTTCTTTATCAGAAATGGGTGATATATACTCACAGTTGTGAGAAATTAAGCCAGAATTGCAATATAAACTCATTATTCAGGCTTTCTTTCTCAGAAATGGATGATATATACTCACAATTGTGAAAAATAAAGCCAGAATTGCAATATAAACTCATAATTCAGGCTTTCTTTCTCAGAAATGGGTGATATATACTCACAATTGTGAGAAATTAAGCCAGAATTGCAATTTAAACTCATATTTCAGGCTTTCTTTCTCAAAAATGCATGATATATTCTCACAATTGTGAGAAATAAAGCCAGAATTCAATATAAACTCATAATTCAGGCTTTCTTTCTCAGAAATGGATAACATAAACTCACAATTGTGAGAAATAAAGCCAGAATTCAATATTAACTAATAATTCAGGCTTTCTTTCTCAGAAATTGATAACATAAACTCACAATTGTGAGAAATAAAGCCAGAATTGCAATATAAACTAATAATTCAGGCTTTCTTTCTCAAAAATGAATGATATAAACTTACAATTGTGAGCATTAAAGCCAGAATTGCAATATAAACTCATAATTAAGGCTTTCTTTCTCAAAAATGGATAACATAAACTCACAATTGTGAGAAATAAAGCCAGAATTGCAATATAAACTAATAATTCAGGCTTTCTTTCTCAGAAATGAATGATATATACTCACAATTGTCAGAAATAAAGCCAGAATTGCAATATAAACTCATAATTCAGGCTTTTTTTTCTCAGAAATGGGTGATATATACTCACAATTGTGAGAAATTAAGCCAGAATTGCAATTTAAACTCATATTTCAGGCTTTCTTTCTCAAAAATGGATGATACAAACTTAAAATTGTGAGCATTAAAGCCAGAATTGCAATATAAACTCATAATTCAGGCTTTCTTTCTCAAAAAAAAAATTGATGATATATACTCACATTTGTGAGAAATAAAGCCAGAATTGCAATATGAACTCATAATTCAGGCTTTCTTTCTCAGAAATGGGTGATATATACTCACAATTGTGAGAAATTAAGCCAGAATGGCAATATAAACTCATAATTCAGGCTTTCTTTCTCAGAAATGGGTGATATATACTCACAATTGTGAGAAATTAAGCCAGAATTGCAATTTAAACTCATATTTCAGGCTTTCTTTCTCCATAAACTCACAATTGTGAGAAATAAAGCCAGAATTGCAATATAAACTAATAATTCAGGCTTTCTTTATCAGAAATGGGTGATATATACTCACAATTGTGAGAAATTAAGCCAGAATTGCAATTTAAACTCATATTTCAGGCTTTCTTTCTCAAAAATGCATGATATATTCTCACAATTGTGAGAAATAAAGCAAGAATTGCAATATAAACTCACAATTCAGGCTTTCTTTCTCAGAAATGGGTGATATATACTCACAATTGTGAGAAATAAAGCCAGAATTGCAATATAAACTAATAATTCAGGCTTTCTTTCTCAAAAATTAATCATATAAACTTACAATTGTGAGAAATAAAGCCAGAATGGCAATATAAACTCATAATTCAGGCTTTCTTTCTCAGAAATGGGTGATATATACTCACAATTGTGAGAAATTAAGCCAGAATTGCAATTTAAACTCATATTTCAGGCTTTCTTTCTCAAAAATGGATGATATAAACTTAAAATTGTGAGCATTAAAGCCAGAATTGCAATATAAACTCATAATTCAGGCTTTCTTTCTCAAAAATGGGTAACATAAACTCACAATTGTGAGAAATAAAGCCAGAATTGCAATATAAACTCACAATTCAGGCTTTCTTTATCAGAAATGGGTGATATATACTCACAATTGTGAGAAATTAAGCCAGAATTGCAATATAAACTCATATTTCAGGCTTTCTTTCTCAAAAATGAATGATATAAACATACAAATGTGAGCATTAAAGCCAGAATTTCAATATAAACTCATAATTAAGGCTTTCATTCTCAAAAATGGATGATATAAACTTACAATTGTGAGCATTAAAGCCAGAATTGCAATTTAAACTCATAATTCAGGCTTTCTTTCTCAAAAATGGCTGATATAAACTTAAGATTGTGAGCATTAAAGCCAGAATTGCAATATTAACTCATAATTCAGGCTTTCTTTATCAGAAATTGGTGATATATACTCACAATTGTGAGAAATGAAGCCAGAATTGCAATATGAACTCATAATTCAGGCTTTCTTTCTCAAAAATTAATGATATAAACGTACAATTGTGAGCATTAAAGCGAGAATTGCAATATAAACTCATAATTAAGGCTTTCTTTCTCAAAAATGTATGATATAAACTTAAAATTGTGAGCATTAAAGCCAGAATTCAATATTAACTCATAATTCAGGCTTTCTTTCTCAGAAATTGGTGATATATACTCACAACTGTGAGAAATAAAGCCAGAATTCTATATTAACTCATAATTCTGGCTTTCTTTCTCAAAAATGGATGATATATAGTCACAATTGTGAGAAATAAAGCCAGAATTGCAATATAAACTAATAATTCAGGCTTTCTTTCTCAGAAATGAATGATATATACTCACAATTGTCAGAAATAAAGCCAGAATTGCAATATAAACTCATAATTCAGGCTTTTTTTTCCTCAGAAATGGGTGATATATACTCACAATTGTGAGAAATTAAGCCAGAATTGCAATTTAAACTCATATTTCAGGCTTTCTTTCTCAAAAATGGATGATATAAACTTAAAGTTGTGAGCATTAAAGCCAGAATTGCAATATAAACTCATAATTCAGGCTTTCTTTCTCAAAAAAAAAATTGATGATATATACTCACATTTGTGAGAAATAAAGCCAGAATTGCAATATGAACTCATAATTCAGGCTTTCTTTCTCAGAAATGGGTAATATATACTCACAATTGTGAGAAATTAAGCCAGAATGGCAATATAAACTCATAATTCAGGCTTTCTTTCTCAGAAATGGGTGATATATACTCACAATTGTGAGAAATTAAGCCAGAATTGCAATTTAAACTCATATTTCAGGCTTTCTTTCTCCATAAACTCACAATTGTGAGAAATAAAGCCAGAATTGCAATATAAACTAATAATTCAGGCTTTCTTTATCAGAAATGGGTGATATATACTCACAATTGTGAGAAATTTAGCCAGAATTGCAATTTAAACTCATATTTCAGGCTTTCTTTCTCAAAAATGCATGATATATTCTCACAATTGTGAGAAATAAAGCCAGAATTGCAATATAAACTCACAATTCAGGCTTTCTTTCTCAGAAATGGGTGATATATACTCACAATTGTGAGAAATAAAGCCAGAATTGCAATATAAACTAATAATTCAGGCTTTCTTTCTCAAAAATTAATCATATAAACTTACAATTGTGAGAAATAAAGCCAGAATGGCAATATAAACTAATAATTCAGGCTTTCTTTCTCAAAAATGAATGATATAAACTCACAATTGTCAGAAATAAAGCCAGAATTGCAATATAAACTCATAATTCAGGCTTTTTTTCTCAGAAATGGGTGATATATACTCACAATTGTGAGAAATTAAGCCAGAATTGCAATTTAAACTCATATTTCAGGCTTTCTTTCTCAAAAATGGATGATATAAACTTAAAATTGTGAGCATTAAAGCCAGAATTGCAATATAAACTCATAATTCAGGCTTTCTTTCTCAAAAAATTGATGATATATACTCACATTTGTGAGAAATAAAGCCAGAATTGCAATATGAACTCATAATTCAGGCTTTCTTTCTCAGAAATGGGTGATATATACTCACAATTTTGAGAAATTAAGCCAGAATGGCAATATAAACTCATAATTCAGGCTTTCTTTCTCAGAAATAGGTGATATATACTCACAATTGTGAGAAATTAAGCCAGAATTGCAATTTAAACTCATATTTCAGGCTTTCTTTCTCCATAAACTCTCAATTGTGAGAAATAAAGCCAGAATTGCAATATAAACTAATAATTCAGGCTTTCTTTCTCAAAAATGGATGATATATACTCACAATTGTGAGAAATAAAGCCAGAAGTGCAATATAAACTCACAATTCAAGCTTTCTTTATCAGAAATGGGTGATATATACTCACAATTGTGAGAAATTAAGCCAGAATTGCAATATAAACTCATAATTCAGGCTTTCTTTCTCAGAAATGGATGATATAAACCCACAATTGTGAGCAATAAAGCCAGAATTGCAATTTAAACTCATATTTCAGGCTTTCTTTCTCAAAAATGAATGATATAAACATACAAATGTGAGCATTAAAGCCAGAATTGCAATATAAACTCATAATTAAGGTTTTCTTTCTCAAAAATGGATGATATAAACTTACAATTGTGAGCATTAAAGCCAGAATTGCAATATAAACTCATAATTCAGGCTTTCTTTCTCAGAAATGGGTGATATATACTCATAATTGTGAGAAATTAAGTCAGAATTGCAATATGAACTCATAATTCTGGCTTTCTTTCTCAAAAATTAATCATATAAACTTACAATTGTGACAATTAAAGCGAGAATTGCAATATAAACTAATAATTAAGGCTTTCTTTCTCAAAAATGGATGATATAAACTTACAATTGTCAGCATTAAAGCCAGAATTGCAATATAAACTCATAATTAAGGCTTTCTTTCTCAAAAATGGATGATATAAACTTAAAATTGTGAGCATTAAAGCCAGAATTGCAATATAAACTCATAATTCAGGCTTTCTTTCTCAAAAAAAAAATTGATGATATATACTCACATTTGTGTGAAAAAAAAAAGCCAGAATTGCAATAAAAACTCATAATTCAGGCTTTCTTTCTCAAAAAATTGATGATATATACTCACATTTGTGAGAAATAAAGCCAGAATTGCAATATGAACTCATAATTCAGGCTTTCTTTCTCAGAAATGGGTGATATATACTCACAATTGTGAGAAATTAAGCCAGAGTTGCAATTTAAACTCATATTTCAGGCTTTCTTTCTCCATAAACTCACAATTGTGAGAAATAAAGCCAGAATTGCAATATAAACTAATAATTCAGGCTTTCTTTCTCAGAAATGGGTGATATATACTCACAATTGTGAGAAATTAAGCCAGAATTGCAATTTAAACTCATATTTCAGGCTTTCTTTCTCAAAAATGCATGATATATTCTCACAATTGTGAGAAATAAAGCCAGAATTCAATATAAACTCATAATTCAGGCTTTCTTTCTCAGAAATGGATAACATAAACTCACAATTGTGAGAAATAAAGCCAGAATTGCAATATAAACTAATAATTCAGGCTTTCTTTCTCAAAAATGAATGATATAAACTTACAATTGTGAGCATTAAAGCCAGAATTGCAATATAAACTCATAATTAAGGCTTTCTTTCTCAAAAATGGATAACATAAACTCACAATTGTGAGAAATAAAGCCAGAATTGCAATATAAACTAATAATTCAGGCTTTCTTTCTCAGAAATGAATGATATATACTCACAATTGTCAGAAATAAAGCCAGAATTGCAATATAAACTCATAATTCAGGCTTTTTTTTCCTCAGAAATGGGTGATATATACTCACAATTGTGAGAAATTAAGCCAGAATTGCAATTTAAACTCATATTTCAGGCTTTCTTTCTCAAAAATGGATGATATAAACTTAAAGTTGTGAGCATTAAAGCCAGAATTGCAATATAAACTCATAATTCAGGCTTTCTTTCTAAAAAAAAAATTGATGATATATACTCACATTTGTGAGAAATAAAGCCAGAATTGCAATATGAACTCATAATTCAGGCTTTCTTTCTCAGAAATGGGTGATATATACTCACAATTGTGAGAAATTAAGCCAGAATTGCAATTTAAACTCATAATTCAGGCTTTCTTTCTCAAAAAAAATTGATGATATATACTCACATTTGTGAGAAATAAAGCCAGAATTGCAATATGAACTCATAATTCAGGCTTTCTTTCTCAGAAATGGGTGATATATACTCACAATTGTGAGAAATTAAGCCAGAATGGCAATATAAACTAATAATTCAGGCTTTCTTTCTCAGAAATGGGTGATATATACTCACAATTGTGAGAAATTAAGCCAGAATTGCAATTTAAACTCATATTTCAGGCTTTCTTTCTCCATAAACTCACAATTGTGAGAAATAAAGCCAGAATTGCAATATAAACTAATAATTCAGGCTTTCTTTATCAGAAATGGGTGATATATACTCACAATTGTGAGAAATTAAGCCAGAATTGCAATTTAAACTCATATTTCAGGCTTTCTTTCTCAAAAATGCATGATATATTCTCACAATTGTGAGAAATAAAGCCAGAATTGCAATATAAACTCACAATTCAGGCTTTCTTTCTCAGAAATGGGTGATATATACTCACAATTGTGAGAAATAAAGCCAGAATTGCAATATAAACTAATAATTCAGGCTTTCTTTCTCAAAAATTAATCATATAAACTTACAATTGTGAGAAATAAAGCCAGAATGGCAATATAAACTCATAATTCAGGCTTTCTTTCTCAGAAATGGGTGATATATACTCACAATTGTGAGAAATTAAGCCAGAATTGCAATTTAAACTCATATTTCAGGCTTTCTTTCTCCATAAACTCACAATTGTGAGAAATAAAGCCAGAATTGCAATATAAACTAATAATTCAGGCTTTCTTTCTCAAAAATGGATGATATATACTCACAATTGTGAGAAATAAAGCCAGAAGTGCAATAGAAACTCACAATTCAAGCTTTCTTTATCAGAAATGGGTGATATATACTCACAATTGTGAGAAATTAAGCCAGAATTGCAATATAAACTCATAATTCAGGCTTTCTTTCTCAGAAATGGATGATATAAACCCACAATTGTGAGCAATAAAGCCAGAATTGCAATTTAAACTCATATTTCAGGCTTTCTTTCTCAAAAATGAATGATATAAACATACAAATGTGAGCATTAAAGCCAGAATTTCAATATAAACTCATAATTAAGGCTTTCATTCTCAAAAATGGATGATATAAACTTACAATTGTGAGCATTAAAGCCAGAATTGCAATTTAAACTCATAATTCAGGCTTTCTTTATCAGAAATTGGTGATATATACTCACAATTGTGAGAAATGAAGCCAGAATTGCAATATGAACTCATAATTCAGGCTTTCTTTCTCAAAAATTAATGATATAAACGTACAATTGTGAGCATTAAAGCGAGAATTGCAATATAAACTCATAATTAAGGCTTTCTTTCTCAAAAATGTATGATATAAACTTAAAATTGTGAGCATTAAAGCCAGAATTCAATATTAACTCATAATTCAGGCTTTCTTTCTCAGAAATTGGTGATATATACTCACAACTGTGAGAAATAAAGCCAGAATTCTATATTAACTCATAATTCTGGCTTTCTTTCTCAAAAATGGATGATATATAGTCACAATTGTGAGAAATAAAGCCAGAATTGCAATATAAACTAATAATTCAGGCTTTCTTTCTCAGAAATGAATGATATATACTCACAATTGTCAGAAATAAAGCCAGAATTGCAATATAAACTCATAATTCAGGCTTTTTTTTCCTCAGAAATGGGTGATATATACTCACAATTGTGAGAAATTAAGCCAGAATTGCAATTTAAACTCATATTTCAGGCTTTCTTTCTCAAAAATGGATGATATAAACTTAAAGTTGTGAGCATTAAAGCCAGAATTGCAATATAAACTCATAATTCAGGCTTTCTTTCTCAAAAAAAAAATTGATGATATATACTCACATTTGTGAGAAATAAAGCCAGAATTGCAATATGAACTCATAATTCAGGCTTTCTTTCTCAGAAATGGGTGATATATACTCACAATTGTGAGAAATTAAGCCAGAATGGCAATATAAACTCATAATTCAGGCTTTCTTTCTCAGAAATGGGTGATATATACTCACAATTGTGAGAAATTAAGCCAGAATTGCAATTTAAACTCATATTTCAGGCTTTCTTTCTCCATAAACTCACAATTGTGAGAAATAAAGCCAGAATTGCAATATAAACTAATAATTCAGGCTTTCTTTATCAGAAATGGGTGATATATACTCACAATTGTGAGAAATTTAGCCAGAATTGCAATTTAAACTCATATTTCAGGCTTTCTTTCTCAAAAATGCATGATATATTCTCACAATTGTGAGAAATAAAGCCAGAATTGCAATATAAACTCACAATTCAGGCTTTCTTTCTCAGAAATGGGTGATATATACTCACAATTGTGAGAAATAAAGCCAGAATAGCAATATGAACTCATAATTCAGGCTTTCTTTCTCAAAAATTAATGATATAAACGTACAATTGTGAGCATTAAAGCGAGAATTGCAATATAAACTCATAATTAAGGCTTTCTTTCTCAAAAATGTATGATATAAACTTAAAATTGTGAGCATTAAAGCCAGAATTCAATATTAACTCATAATTCAGGCTTTCTTTCTCAGAAATTGGTGATATATACTCACAACTGTGAGAAATAAAGCCAGAATTCTATATTAACTCATAATTCTGGCTTTCTTTCTCAAAAATGGATGATATATAGTCACAATTGTGAGAAATAAAGCCAGAATTGCAATATAAACTAATAATTCAGGCTTTCTTTCTCAGAAATGAATGATATATACTCACAATTGTCAGAAATAAAGCCAGAATTGCAATATAAACTCATAATTCAGGCTTTTTTTTCCTCAGAAATGGGTGATATATACTCACAATTGTGAGAAATTAAGCCAGAATTGCAATTTAAACTCATATTTCAGGCTTTCTTTCTCAAAAATGGATGATATAAACTTAAAGTTGTGAGCATTAAAGCCAGAATTGCAATATAAACTCATAATTCAGGCTTTCTTTCTCAAAAAAAAAATTGATGATATATACTCACATTTGTGAGAAATAAAGCCAGAATTGCAATATGAACTCATAATTCAGGCTTTCTTTCTCAGAAATGGGTAATATATACTCACAATTGTGAGAAATTAAGCCAGAATGGCAATATAAACTCATAATTCAGGCTTTCTTTCTCAGAAATGGGTGATATATACTCACAATTGTGAGAAATTAAGCCAGAATTGCAATTTAAACTCATATTTCAGGCTTTCTTTCTCCATAAACTCACAATTGTGAGAAATAAAGCCAGAATTGCAATATAAACTAATAATTCAGGCTTTCTTTATCAGAAATGGGTGATATATACTCACAATTGTGAGAAATTTAGCCAGAATTGCAATTTAAACTCATATTTCAGGCTTTCTTTCTCAAAAATGCATGATATATTCTCACAATTGTGAGAAATAAAGCCAGAATTGCAATATAAACTCACAATTCAGGCTTTCTTTCTCAGAAATGGATGATATATACTCACAATTGTGAGAAATAAAGCCAGAATTGCAATATAAACTAATAATTCAGGCTTTCTTTCTCAAAAATTAATCATATAAACTTACAATTGTGAGAAATAAAGCCAGAATGGCAATATAAACTAATAATTCAGGCTTTCTTTCTCAAAAATGAATGATATAAACTCACAATTGTCAGAAATAAAGCCAGAATTGCAATATAAACTCATAATTCAGGCTTTTTTTCTCAGAAATGGGTGATATATACTCACAATTGTGAGAAATTAAGCCAGAATTGCAATTTAAACTCATATTTCAGGCTTTCTTTCTCAAAAATGGATGATATAAACTTAAAATTGTGAGCATTAAAGCCAGAATTGCAATATAAACTCATAATTCAGGCTTTCTTTCTCAAAAAAAAAATTGATGATATATACTCACATTTGTGAGAAATAAAGCCAGAATTGCAATATGAACTCATAATTCAGGCTTTCTTTCTCAGAAATGGGTGATATATACTCACAATTTTGAGAAATTAAGCCAGAATGGCAATATAAACTCATAATTCAGGCTTTCTTTCTCAGAAATAGGTGATATATACTCACAATTGTGAGAAATTAAGCCAGAATTGCAATTTAAACTCATATTTCAGGCTTTCTTTCTCCATAAACTCTCAATTGTGAGAAATAAAGCCAGAATTGCAATATAAACTAATAATTCAGGCTTTCTTTCTCAAAAATGGATGATATATACTCACAATTGTGAGAAATAAAGCCAGAAGTGCAATATAAACTCACAATTCAAGCTTTCTTTATCAGAAATGGGTGATATATACTCACAATTGTGAGAAATTAAGCCAGAATTGCAATATAAACTCATAATTCAGGCTTTCTTTCTCAGAAATGGATGATATAAACCCACAATTGTGAGCAATAAAGCCAGAATTGCAATTTAAACTCATATTTCAGGCTTTCTTTCTCAAAAATGAATGATATAAACATACAAATGTGAGCATTAAAGCCAGAATTGCAATATAAACTCATAATTAAGGTTTTCTTTCTCAAAAATGGATGATATAAACTTACAATTGTGAGCATTAAAGCCAGAATTGCAATATAAACTCATAATTCAGGCTTTCTTTCTCAGAAATGGGTGATATATACTCATAATTGTGAGAAATGAAGTCAGAATTGCAATATGAACTCATAATTCTGGCTTTCTTTCTCAAAAATTAATCATATAAACTTACAATTGTGACAATTAAAGCGAGAATTGCAATATAAACTAATAATTAAGGCTTTCTTTCTCAAAAATGGATGATATAAACTTACAATTGTCAGCATTAAAGCCAGAATTGCAATATAAACTCATAATTAAGGCTTTCTTTCTCAAAAATGGATGATATAAACTTAAAATTGTGAGCATTAAAGCCAGAATTGCAATATAAACTCATAATTCAGGCTTTCTTTCTCAAAAAAAAAATTGATGATATATACTCACATTTGTGTGAAAAAAAAAAAGCCAGAATTGCAATAAAAACTCATAATTCAGGCTTTCTTTCTCAAAAAATTGATGATATATACTCACATTTGTGAGAAATAAAGCCAGAATTGCAATATGAACTCATAATTCAGGCTTTCTTTCTCAGAAATGGGTGATATATACTCACAATTGTGAGAAATTAAGCCAGAGTTGCAATTTAAACTCATATTTCAGGCTTTCTTTCTCCATAAACTCACAATTGTGAGAAATAAAGCCAGAATTGCAATATAAACTAATAATTCAGGCTTTCTTTCTCAGAAATGGGTGATATATACTCACAATTGTGAGAAATTAAGCCAGAATTGCAATTTAAACTCATATTTCAGGCTTTCTTTCTCAAAAATGCATGATATATTCTCACAATTGTGAGAAATAAAGCCAGAATTCAATATAAACTCATAATTCAGGCTTTCTTTCTCAGAAATGGATAACATAAACTCACAATTGTGAGAAATAAAGCCAGAATTGCAATATAAACTAATAATTCAGGCTTTCTTTCTCAAAAATGAATGATATAAACTTACAATTGTGAGCATTAAAGCCAGAATTGCAATATAAACTCATAATTAAGGCTTTCTTTCTCAAAAATGGATAACATAAACTCACAATTGTGAGAAATAAAGCCAGAATTGCAATATAAACTAATAATTCAGGCTTTCTTTCTCAGAAATGAATGATATATACTCACAATTGTCAGAAATAAAGCCAGAATTGCAATATAAACTCATAATTCAGGCTTTTTTTTCCTCAGAAATGGGTGATATATACTCACAATTGTGAGAAATTAAGCCAGAATTGCAATTTAAACTCATATTTCAGGCTTTCTTTCTCAAAAATGGATGATATAAACTTAAAGTTGTGAGCATTAAAGCCAGAATTGCAATATAAACTCATAATTCAGGCTTTCTTTCTAAAAAAAAAATTGATGATATATACTCACATTTGTGAGAAATAAAGCCAGAATTGCAATATGAACTCATAATTCAGGCTTTCTTTCTCAGAAATGGGTGATATATACTCACAATTGTGAGAAATTAAGCCAGAATTGCAATTTAAACTCATAATTCAGGCTTTCTTTCTCAAAAAAAATTGATGATATATACTCACATTTGTGAGAAATAAAGCCAGAATTGCAATATGAACTCATAATTCAGGCTTTCTTTCTCAGAAATGGGTGATATATACTCACAATTGTGAGAAATTAAGCCAGAATGGCAATATAAACTAATAATTCAGGCTTTCTTTCTCAGAAATGGGTGATATATACTCACAATTGTGAGAAATTAAGCCAGAATTGCAATTTAAACTCATATTTCAGGCTTTCTTTCTCCATAAACTCACAATTGTGAGAAATAAAGCCAGAATTGCAATATAAACTAATAATTCAGGCTTTCTTTATCAGAAATGGGTGATATATACTAGGGCTGTCCCCGACTATGAATTTTCATAGTCGAATCAGAATTTTCGAATCTTTCTATAGTCGACCGATAGTCGAATCATCTAGGCCTATGTGTGTGCGTGTGTGAATGGGTTGGGAGGGGCACGACACTATAGTCAGCAGGAGGGTAAAACAGTTTTTATTTTATTTTACACACTGCACACAGCAACAACTTTTAATAAAGCGACCAAAACTGCCTGCCAACTGACAGACGAACTTATTTAGGTTTAAATAAAAACACAGAACGCGTCTTTTAGTTCTAAAAACGCGAGGCGCACAGCACTGCCTTTTTTGCAAAGCAACGACCGAAAAACAGCTGTCCTGTCAGTCAAATCAAAGGATTATAGCGCGAACGCTCTAAAATCTTAGTTTTTTGCTGTTAAGTAAACTGTCATATTAGCAGAAACCCTAAATAATAAAGCTCCTGGTTACCCACGATAGACACCAAAGGTTTCTCCTCCATTTCTTGCAGTCTCCGGACTTCTTAAGCAACGGTAAACTTTCGCCATCACAACAGAAGGCCCGCCTCTCCATTCATTCGATTGGACAGTGGAAAAGAACGCGAATGGCGTTGGGCGTTTTTCCGCTCAGAGTTGATTTTTTTTTTTCAACTTTAGGCGCTCAGAGCGCTCCTGCAAAAACGCGAGGCGCGCATAAACAGAGCGCAGAACGCTCACTGCCAACAGAAAACCATTCAAAAGAGGCGCCTCCAATTGCAAAAACGCGTTCGGTGTGATCGCCGCCTAATCCCTGCCGTCAAGATGGTCCGCATCTCATCATGGATCAGGGCAAGTGAAAATTAAATCTGTCACAGGGGTGGTTAGATTTATTCACAAACACGTTAAAAATATTTATTGAACGCTTCTTTCTTTTCACTTTTGTTTTTACTGCATTATCATAATCAAAGGCTGTATATAACGTAATATAACCGTACAAAACCAGTAGTTCTGTGTGCAATTAGACATTGAGCACCCCCATATTGCCAAAATGGTATGATGCTCGTTTCACCCGCGAAGATTCGACTGTGAGATCGGTGGTCGAATCAGGCTCCGCATATCGATGCATCGAATCTTCGACTATTCGGGGACAGCCCTAATATATACTCACAATTGTGAGAAATTAAGCCAGAATTGCAATTTAAACTCATATTTCAGGCTTTCTTTCTCAAAAATGCATGATATATTCTCACAATTGTGAGAAATAAAGCCAGAATTGCAATATAAACTCACAATTCAGGCTTTCTTTCTCAGAAATGGGTGATATATACTCACAATTGTGAGAAATAAAGCCAGAATTGCAATATAAACTAATAATTCAGGCTTTCTTTCTCAAAAATTAATCATATAAACTTACAATTGTGAGAAATAAAGCCAGAATGGCAATATAAACTCATAATTCAGGCTTTCTTTCTCAGAAATGGGTGATATATACTCACAATTGTGAGAAATTAAGCCAGAATTGCAATTTAAACTCATATTTCAGGCTTTCTTTCTCCATAAACTCACAATTGTGAGAAATAAAGCCAGAATTGCAATATAAACTAATAATTCAGGCTTTCTTTCTCAAAAATGGATGATATATACTCACAATTGTGAGAAATAAAGCCAGAAGTGCAATAGAAACTCACAATTCAAGCTTTCTTTATCAGAAATGGGTGATATATACTCACAATTGTGAGAAATTAAGCCAGAATTGCAATATAAACTCATAATTCAGGCTTTCTTTCTCAGAAATGGATGATATAAACCCACAATTGTGAGCAATAAAGCCAGAATTGCAATTTAAACTCATATTTCAGGCTTTCTTTCTCAAAAATGAATGATATAAACATACAAATGTGAGCATTAAAGCCAGAATTTCAATATAAACTCATAATTAAGGCTTTCATTCTCAAAAATGGATGATATAAACTTACAATTGTGAGCATTAAAGCCAGAATTGCAATTTAAACTCATAATTCAGGCTTTCTTTATCAGAAATTGGTGATATATACTCACAATTGTGAGAAATGAAGCCAGAATTGCAATATGAACTCATAATTCAGGCTTTCTTTCTCAAAAATTAATGATATAAACGTACAATTGTGAGCATTAAAGCGAGAATTGCAATATAAACTCATAATTAAGGCTTTCTTTCTCAAAAATGTATGATATAAACTTAAAATTGTGAGCATTAAAGCCAGAATTCAATATTAACTCATAATTCAGGCTTTCTTTCTCAGAAATTGGTGATATATACTCACAACTGTGAGAAATAAAGCCAGAATTCTATATTAACTCATAATTCTGGCTTTCTTTCTCAAAAATGGATGATATATAGTCACAATTGTGAGAAATAAAGCCAGAATTGCAATATAAACTAATAATTCAGGCTTTCTTTCTCAGAAATGAATGATATATACTCACAATTGTCAGAAATAAAGCCAGAATTGCAATATAAACTCATAATTCAGGCTTTTTTTTCCTCAGAAATGGGTGATATATACTCACAATTGTGAGAAATTAAGCCAGAATTGCAATTTAAACTCATATTTCAGGCTTTCTTTCTCAAAAATGGATGATATAAACTTAAAGTTGTGAGCATTAAAGCCAGAATTGCAATATAAACTCATAATTCAGGCTTTCTTTCTCAAAAAAAAAATTGATGATATATACTCACATTTGTGAGAAATAAAGCCAGAATTGCAATATGAACTCATAATTCAGGCTTTCTTTCTCAGAAATGGGTGATATATACTCACAATTGTGAGAAATTAAGCCAGAATGGCAATATAAACTCATAATTCAGGCTTTCTTTCTCAGAAATGGGTGATATATACTCACAATTGTGAGAAATTAAGCCAGAATTGCAATTTAAACTCATATTTCAGGCTTTCTTTCTCCATAAACTCACAATTGTGAGAAATAAAGCCAGAATTGCAATATAAACTAATAATTCAGGCTTTCTTTATCAGAAATGGGTGATATATACTCACAATTGTGAGAAATTTAGCCAGAATTGCAATTTAAACTCATATTTCAGGCTTTCTTTCTCAAAAATGCATGATATATTCTCACAATTGTGAGAAATAAAGCCAGAATTGCAATATAAACTCACAATTCAGGCTTTCTTTCTCAGAAATGGGTGATATATACTCACAACTGTGAGAAATAAAGCCAGAATAGCAATATGAACTCATAATTCAGGCTTTCTTTCTCAGAAATGGGTGATATATACTCACAATTGTGAGAAATTAAGCCAGAATTGCAATTTAAACTCATAATTCAGGCTTTCTTTCTCAAAAAAAATTGATGATATATACTCACATTTGTGAGAAATAAAGCCAGAATTGCAATATGAACTCATAATTCAGGCTTTCTTTCTCAGAAATGGGTGATATATACTCACAATTGTGAGAAATTAAGCCAGAATGGCAATATAAACTAATAATTCAGGCTTTCTTTCTCAGAAATGGGTGATATATACTCACAATTGTGAGAAATTAAGCCAGAATTGCAATTTAAACTCATATTTCAGGCTTTCTTTCTCCATAAACTCACAATTGTGAGAAATAAAGCCAGAATTGCAATATAAACTAATAATTCAGGCTTTCTTTATCAGAAATGGGTGATATATACTCACAATTGTGAGAAATTAAGCCAGAATTGCAATTTAAACTCATATTTCAGGCTTTCTTTCTCAAAAATGCATGATATATTCTCACAATTGTGAGAAATAAAGCCAGAATTGCAATATAAACTCACAATTCAGGCTTTCTTTCTCAGAAATGGGTGATATATACTCACAATTGTGAGAAATAAAGCCAGAATTGCAATATAAACTAATAATTCAGGCTTTCTTTCTCAAAAATTAATCATATAAACTTACAATTGTGAGAAATAAAGCCAGAATGGCAATATAAACTCATAATTCAGGCTTTCTTTCTCAGAAATGGGTGATATATACTCACAATTGTGAGAAATTAAGCCAGAATTGCAATTTAAACTCATATTTCAGGCTTTCTTTCTCCATAAACTCACAATTGTGAGAAATAAAGCCAGAATTGCAATATAAACTAATAATTCAGGCTTTCTTTCTCAAAAATGGATGATATATACTCACAATTGTGAGAAATAAAGCCAGAAGTGCAATAGAAACTCACAATTCAAGCTTTCTTTATCAGAAATGGGTGATATATACTCACAATTGTGAGAAATTAAGCCAGAATTGCAATATAAACTCATAATTCAGGCTTTCTTTCTCAGAAATGGATGATATAAACCCACAATTGTGAGCAATAAAGCCAGAATTGCAATTTAAACTCATATTTCAGGCTTTCTTTCTCAAAAATGAATGATATAAACATACAAATGTGAGCATTAAAGCCAGAATTTCAATATAAACTCATAATTAAGGCTTTCATTCTCAAAAATGGATGATATAAACTTACAATTGTGAGCATTAAAGCCAGAATTGCAATTTAAACTCATAATTCAGGCTTTCTTTCTCAAAAATGGCTGATATAAACTTAAGATTGTGAGCATTAAAGCCAGAATTGCAATATTAACTCATAATTCAGGCTTTCTTTATCAGAAATTGGTGATATATACTCACAATTGTGAGAAATGAAGCCAGAATTGCAATATGAACTCATAATTCAGGCTTTCTTTCTCAAAAATTAATGATATAAACGTACAATTGTGAGCATTAAAGCGAGAATTGCAATATAAACTCATAATTAAGGCTTTCTTTCTCAAAAATGTATGATATAAACTTAAAATTGTGAGCATTAAAGCCAGAATTCAATATTAACTCATAATTCAGGCTTTCTTTCTCAGAAATTGGTGATATATACTCACAACTGTGAGAAATAAAGCCAGAATTCTATATTAACTCATAATTCTGGCTTTCTTTCTCAAAAATGGATGATATATAGTCACAATTGTGAGAAATAAAGCCAGAATTGCAATATAAACTAATAATTCAGGCTTTCTTTCTCAGAAATGAATGATATATACTCACAATTGTCAGAAATAAAGCCAGAATTGCAATATAAACTCATAATTCAGGCTTTTTTTTCCTCAGAAATGGGTGATATATACTCACAATTGTGAGAAATTAAGCCAGAATTGCAATTTAAACTCATATTTCAGGCTTTCTTTCTCAAAAATGGATGATATAAACTTAAAGTTGTGAGCATTAAAGCCAGAATTGCAATATAAACTCATAATTCAGGCTTTCTTTCTCAAAAAAAAAATTGATGATATATACTCACATTTGTGAGAAATAAAGCCAGAATTGCAATATGAACTCATAATTCAGGCTTTCTTTCTCAGAAATGGGTGATATATACTCACAATTGTGAGAAATTAAGCCAGAATGGCAATATAAACTCATAATTCAGGCTTTCTTTCTCAGAAATGGGTGATATATACTCACAATTGTGAGAAATTAAGCCAGAATTGCAATTTAAACTCATATTTCAGGCTTTCTTTCTCCATAAACTCACAATTGTGAGAAATAAAGCCAGAATTGCAATATAAACTAATAATTCAGGCTTTCTTTATCAGAAATGGGTGATATATACTCACAATTGTGAGAAATTTAGCCAGAATTGCAATTTAAACTCATATTTCAGGCTTTCTTTCTCAAAAATGCATGATATATTCTCACAATTGTGAGAAATAAAGCCAGAATTGCAATATAAACTCACAATTCAGGCTTTCTTTCTCAGAAATGGGTGATATATACTCACAATTGTGAGAAATAAAGCCAGAATTGCAATATAAACTAATAATTCAGGCTTTCTTTCTCAAAAATTAATCATATAAACTTACAATTGTGAGAAATAAAGCCAGAATGGCAATATAAACTCATAATTCAGGCTTTCTTTCTCAGAAATGGTTGATATATACACACAATTGTGAGAAATTAAGCCAGAATTGCAATTTAAACTCATATTTCAGGCTTTCTTTCTCCATAAACTCACAATTGTGAGAAATAAAGCCAGAATTGCAATATAAACTAATAATTCAGGCTTTCTTTCTCAAAAATGGATGATATATACTCACAATTGTGAGAAATAAAGCCAGAAGTGCAATAGAAACTCACAATTCAAGCTTTCTTTATCAGAAATGGGTGATATATACTCACAATTGTGAGAAATTAAGCCAGAATTGCAATATAAACTCATAATTCAGGCTTTCTTTCTCAGAAATGGATGATATAAACCCACAATTGTGAGCAATAAAGCCAGAATTGCAATTTAAACTCATATTTCAGGCTTTCTTTCTCAAAAATGAATGATATAAACATACAAATGTGAGCATTAAAGCCAGAATTTCAATATAAACTCATAATTAAGGCTTTCTTTCTCAAAAATGGATGATATAAACTTACAATTGTGAGCATTAAAGCCAGAATTCAATATTAACTCATAATTCAGGCTTTCTTTATCAGAAATGGGTGATATATACTCACAATTGTGAGAAATTTAGCCAGAATTGCAATTTAAACTCATAATTCAGGCTTTCTTTCTCAGAAATTGGTGATATATACTCACAACTGTGAGAAATAAAGCCAGAATTCTATATTAACTCATAATTCTGGCTTTCTTTCTCAAAAATGGATGATATATAGTCACAATTGTGAGAAATAAAGCCAGAATTGCAATATAAACTAATAATTCAGGCTTTCTTTCTCAAAAATGCATGATATATTCTCACAATTGTGAGAAATAAAGCCAGAATTGCAATATAAACTCACAATTCAGGCTTTCTTTCTCAGAAATGGGTGATATATACTCACAATTGTGAGAAATAAAGCCAGAATTGCAATATAAACTAATAATTCAGGCTTTCTTTCTCAAAAATTAATCATATAAACTTACAATTGTGAGAAATAAAGCCAGAATGGCAATATAAACTCATAATTCAGGCTTTCTTTCTCAGAAATGGGTGATATATACTCACAATTGTGAGAAATTAAGCCAGAATTGCAATTTAAACTCATATTTCAGGCTTTCTTTCTCCATAAACTCACAATTGTGAGAAATAAAGCCAGAATTGCAATATAAACTAATAATTCAGGCTTTCTTTCTCAAAAATGGATGATATATACTCACAATTGTGAGAAATAAAGCCAGAAGTGCAATAGAAACTCACAATTCAAGCTTTCTTTATCAGAAATGGGTGATATATACTCACAATTGTGAGAAATTAAGCCAGAATTGCAATATAAACTCATAATTCAGGCTTTCTTTCTCAGAAATGGATGATATAAACCCACAATTGTGAGCAATAAAGCCAGAATTGCAATTTAAACTCATATTTCAGGCTTTCTTTCTCAAAAATGAATGATATAAACATACAAATGTGAGCATTAAAGCCAGAATTTCAATATAAACTCATAATTAAGGCTTTCATTCTCAAAAATGGATGATATAAACTTACAATTGTGAGCATTAAAGCCAGAATTGCAATTTAAACTCATAATTCAGGCTTTCTTTCTCAAAAATGGCTGATATAAACTTAAGATTGTGAGCATTAAAGCCAGAATTGCAATATTAACTCATAATTCAGGCTTTCTTTATCAGAAATTGGTGATATATACTCACAATTGTGAGAAATGAAGCCAGAATTGCAATATGAACTCATAATTCAGGCTTTCTTTCTCAAAAATTAATGATATAAACGTACAATTGTGAGCATTAAAGCGAGAATTGCAATATAAACTCATAATTAAGGCTTTCTTTCTCAAAAATGTATGATATAAACTTAAAATTGTGAGCATTAAAGCCAGAATTCAATATTAACTCATAATTCAGGCTTTCTTTCTCAGAAATTGGTGATATATACTCACAACTGTGAGAAATAAAGCCAGAATTCTATATTAACTCATAATTCTGGCTTTCTTTCTCAAAAATGGATGATATATAGTCACAATTGTGAGAAATAAAGCCAGAATTGCAATATAAACTAATAATTCAGGCTTTCTTTCTCAGAAATGAATGATATATACTCACAATTGTCAGAAATAAAGCCAGAATTGCAATATAAACTCATAATTCAGGCTTTTTTTTCCTCAGAAATGGGTGATATATACTCACAATTGTGAGAAATTAAGCCAGAATTGCAATTTAAACTCATATTTCAGGCTTTCTTTCTCAAAAATGGATGATATAAACTTAAAGTTGTGAGCATTAAAGCCAGAATTGCAATATAAACTCATAATTCAGGCTTTCTTTCTCAAAAAAAAAATTGATGATATATACTCACATTTGTGAGAAATAAAGCCAGAATTGCAATATGAACTCATAATTCAGGCTTTCTTTCTCAGAAATGGGTGATATATACTCACAATTGTGAGAAATTAAGCCAGAATGGCAATATAAACTCATAATTCAGGCTTTCTTTCTCAGAAATGGGTGATATATACTCACAATTGTGAGAAATTAAGCCAGAATTGCAATTTAAACTCATATTTCAGGCTTTCTTTCTCCATAAACTCACAATTGTGAGAAATAAAGCCAGAATTGCAATATAAACTAATAATTCAGGCTTTCTTTATCAGAAATGGGTGATATATACTCACAATTGTGAGAAATTTAGCCAGAATTGCAATTTAAACTCATATTTCAGGCTTTCTTTCTCAAAAATGCATGATATATTCTCACAATTGTGAGAAATAAAGCCAGAATTGCAATATAAACTCACAATTCAGGCTTTCTTTCTCAGAAATGGGTGATATATACTCACAATTGTGAGAAATAAAGCCAGAATTGCAATATAAACTAATAATTCAGGCTTTCTTTCTCAAAAATTAATCATATAAACTTACAATTGTGAGAAATAAAGCCAGAATGGCAATATAAACTCATAATTCAGGCTTTCTTTCTCAGAAATGGTTGATATATACACACAATTGTGAGAAATTAAGCCAGAATTGCAATTTAAACTCATATTTCAGGCTTTCTTTCTCCATAAACTCACAATTGTGAGAAATAAAGCCAGAATTGCAATATAAACTAATAATTCAGGCTTTCTTTCTCAAAAATGGATGATATATACTCACAATTGTGAGAAATAAAGCCAGAAGTGCAATAGAAACTCACAATTCAAGCTTTCTTTATCAGAAATGGGTGATATATACTCACAATTGTGAGAAATTAAGCCAGAATTGCAATATAAACTCATAATTCAGGCTTTCTTTCTCAGAAATGGATGATATAAACCCACAATTGTGAGCATTAAAGCCAGAATTGCAATTTAAACTCATAATTCAGGCTTTCTTTATCAGAAATTGGTGATATATACTCACAATTGTGAGAAATGAAGCCAGAATTGCAATATGAACTCATAATTCAGGCTTTCTTTCTCAAAAATTAATGATATAAACGTACAATTGTGAGCATTAAAGCGAGAATTGCAATATAAACTCATAATTAAGGCTTTCTTTCTCAAAAATGTATGATATAAACTTAAAATTGTGAGCATTAAAGCCAGAATTCAATATTAACTCATAATTCAGGCTTTCTTTCTCAGAAATTGGTGATATATACTCACAACTGTGAGAAATAAAGCCAGAATTCTATATTAACTCATAATTCTGGCTTTCTTTCTCAAAAATGGATGATATATAGTCACAATTGTGAGAAATAAAGCCAGAATTGCAATATAAACTAATAATTCAGGCTTTCTTTCTCAGAAATGAATGATATATACTCACAATTGTCAGAAATAAAGCCAGAATTGCAATATAAACTCATAATTCAGGCTTTTTTTTCCTCAGAAATGGGTGATATATACTCACAATTGTGAGAAATTAAGCCAGAATTGCAATTTAAACTCATATTTCAGGCTTTCTTTCTCAAAAATGGATGATATAAACTTAAAGTTGTGAGCATTAAAGCCAGAATTGCAATATAAACTCATAATTCAGGCTTTCTTTCTCAAAAAAAAAATTGATGATATATACTCACATTTGTGAGAAATAAAGCCAGAATTGCAATATGAACTCATAATTCAGGCTTTCTTTCTCAGAAATGGGTGATATATACTCACAATTGTGAGAAATTAAGCCAGAATGGCAATATAAACTCATAATTCAGGCTTTCTTTCTCAGAAATGGGTGATATATACTCACAATTGTGAGAAATTAAGCCAGAATTGCAATTTAAACTCATATTTCAGGCTTTCTTTCTCCATAAACTCACAATTGTGAGAAATAAAGCCAGAATTGCAATATAAACTAATAATTCAGGCTTTCTTTATCAGAAATGGGTGATATATACTCACAATTGTGAGAAATTTAGCCAGAATTGCAATTTAAACTCATATTTCAGGCTTTCTTTCTCAAAAATGCATGATATATTCTCACAATTGTGAGAAATAAAGCCAGAATTGCAATATAAACTCACAATTCAGGCTTTCTTTCTCAGAAATGGGTGATATATACTCACAATTGTGAGAAATAAAGCCAGAATAGCAATATGAACTCATAATTCAGGCTTTCTTTCTCAAAAATTAATGATATAAACGTACAATTGTGAGCATTAAAGCGAGAATTGCAATATAAACTCATAATTAAGGCTTTCTTTCTCAAAAATGTATGATATAAACTTAAAATTGTGAGCATTAAAGCCAGAATTCAATATTAACTCATAATTCAGGCTTTCTTTCTCAGAAATTGGTGATATATACTCACAACTGTGAGAAATAAAGCCAGAATTCTATATTAACTCATAATTCTGGCTTTCTTTCTCAAAAATGGATGATATATAGTCACAATTGTGAGAAATAAAGCCAGAATTGCAATATAAACTAATAATTCAGGCTTTCTTTCTCAGAAATGAATGATATATACTCACAATTGTCAGAAATAAAGCCAGAATTGCAATATAAACTCATAATTCAGGCTTTTTTTTCCTCAGAAATGGGTGATATATACTCACAATTGTGAGAAATTAAGCCAGAATTGCAATTTAAACTCATATTTCAGGCTTTCTTTCTCAAAAATGGATGATATAAACTTAAAGTTGTGAGCATTAAAGCCAGAATTGCAATATAAACTCATAATTCAGGCTTTCTTTCTCAAAAAAAAAATTGATGATATATACTCACATTTGTGAGAAATAAAGCCAGAATTGCAATATGAACTCATAATTCAGGCTTTCTTTCTCAGAAATGGGTAATATATACTCACAATTGTGAGAAATTAAGCCAGAATGGCAATATAAACTCATAATTCAGGCTTTCTTTCTCAGAAATGGGTGATATATACTCACAATTGTGAGAAATTAAGCCAGAATTGCAATTTAAACTCATATTTCAGGCTTTCTTTCTCCATAAACTCACAATTGTGAGAAATAAAGCCAGAATTGCAATATAAACTAATAATTCAGGCTTTCTTTATCAGAAATGGGTGATATATACTCACAATTGTGAGAAATTTAGCCAGAATTGCAATTTAAACTCATATTTCAGGCTTTCTTTCTCAAAAATGCATGATATATTCTCACAATTGTGAGAAATAAAGCCAGAATTGCAATATAAACTCACAATTCAGGCTTTCTTTCTCAGAAATGGATGATATATACTCACAATTGTGAGAAATAAAGCCAGAATTGCAATATAAACTAATAATTCAGGCTTTCTTTCTCAAAAATTAATCATATAAACTTACAATTGTGAGAAATAAAGCCAGAATGGCAATATAAACTAATAATTCAGGCTTTCTTTCTCAAAAATGAATGATATAAACTCACAATTGTCAGAAATAAAGCCAGAATTGCAATATAAACTCATAATTCAGGCTTTTTTTCTCAGAAATGGGTGATATATACTCACAATTGTGAGAAATTAAGCCAGAATTGCAATTTAAACTCATATTTCAGGCTTTCTTTCTCAAAAATGGATGATATAAACTTAAAATTGTGAGCATTAAAGCCAGAATTGCAATATAAACTCATAATTCAGGCTTTCTTTCTCAAAAAATTGATGATATATACTCACATTTGTGAGAAATAAAGCCAGAATTGCAATATGAACTCATAATTCAGGCTTTCTTTCTCAGAAATGGGTGATATATACTCACAATTTTGAGAAATTAAGCCAGAATGGCAATATAAACTCATAATTCAGGCTTTCTTTCTCAGAAATAGGTGATATATACTCACAATTGTGAGAAATTAAGCCAGAATTGCAATTTAAACTCATATTTCAGGCTTTCTTTCTCCATAAACTCTCAATTGTGAGAAATAAAGCCAGAATTGCAATATAAACTAATAATTCAGGCTTTCTTTCTCAAAAATGGATGATATATACTCACAATTGTGAGAAATAAAGCCAGAAGTGCAATATAAACTCACAATTCAAGCTTTCTTTATCAGAAATGGGTGATATATACTCACAATTGTGAGAAATTAAGCCAGAATTGCAATATAAACTCATAATTCAGGCTTTCTTTCTCAGAAATGGATGATATAAACCCACAATTGTGAGCAATAAAGCCAGAATTGCAATTTAAACTCATATTTCAGGCTTTCTTTCTCAAAAATGAATGATATAAACATACAAATGTGAGCATTAAAGCCAGAATTGCAATATAAACTCATAATTAAGGTTTTCTTTCTCAAAAATGGATGATATAAACTTACAATTGTGAGCATTAAAGCCAGAATTGCAATATAAACTCATAATTCAGGCTTTCTTTCTCAGAAATGGGTGATATATACTCATAATTGTGAGAAATGAAGTCAGAATTGCAATATGAACTCATAATTCTGGCTTTCTTTCTCAAAAATTAATCATATAAACTTACAATTGTGACAATTAAAGCGAGAATTGCAATATAAACTAATAATTAAGGCTTTCTTTCTCAAAAATGGATGATATAAACTTACAATTGTCAGCATTAAAGCCAGAATTGCAATATAAACTCATAATTAAGGCTTTCTTTCTCAAAAATGGATGATATAAACTTAAAATTGTGAGCATTAAAGCCAGAATTGCAATATAAACTCATAATTCAGGCTTTCTTTCTCAAAAAAAAAATTGATGATATATACTCACATTTGTGTGAAAAAAAAAAAGCCAGAATTGCAATAAAAACTCATAATTCAGGCTTTCTTTCTCAAAAAATTGATGATATATACTCACATTTGTGAGAAATAAAGCCAGAATTGCAATATGAACTCATAATTCAGGCTTTCTTTCTCAGAAATGGGTGATATATACTCACAATTGTGAGAAATTAAGCCAGAGTTGCAATTTAAACTCATATTTCAGGCTTTCTTTCTCCATAAACTCACAATTGTGAGAAATAAAGCCAGAATTGCAATATAAACTAATAATTCAGGCTTTCTTTCTCAGAAATGGGTGATATATACTCACAATTGTGAGAAATTAAGCCAGAATTGCAATTTAAACTCATATTTCAGGCTTTCTTTCTCAAAAATGCATGATATATTCTCACAATTGTGAGAAATAAAGCCAGAATTCAATATAAACTCATAATTCAGGCTTTCTTTCTCAGAAATGGATAACATAAACTCACAATTGTGAGAAATAAAGCCAGAATTGCAATATAAACTAATAATTCAGGCTTTCTTTCTCAAAAATGAATGATATAAACTTACAATTGTGAGCATTAAAGCCAGAATTGCAATATAAACTCATAATTAAGGCTTTCTTTCTCAAAAATGGATAACATAAACTCACAATTGTGAGAAATAAAGCCAGAATTGCAATATAAACTAATAATTCAGGCTTTCTTTCTCAGAAATGAATGATATATACTCACAATTGTCAGAAATAAAGCCAGAATTGCAATATAAACTCATAATTCAGGCTTTTTTTTCCTCAGAAATGGGTGATATATACTCACAATTGTGAGAAATTAAGCCAGAATTGCAATTTAAACTCATATTTCAGGCTTTCTTTCTCAAAAATGGATGATATAAACTTAAAGTTGTGAGCATTAAAGCCAGAATTGCAATATAAACTCATAATTCAGGCTTTCTTTCTAAAAAAAAAATTGATGATATATACTCACATTTGTGAGAAATAAAGCCAGAATTGCAATATGAACTCATAATTCAGGCTTTCTTTCTCAGAAATGGGTGATATATACTCACAATTGTGAGAAATTAAGCCAGAATTGCAATTTAAACTCATAATTCAGGCTTTCTTTCTCAAAAAAAATTGATGATATATACTCACATTTGTGAGAAATAAAGCCAGAATTGCAATATGAACTCATAATTCAGGCTTTCTTTCTCAGAAATGGGTGATATATACTCACAATTGTGAGAAATTAAGCCAGAATGGCAATATAAACTAATAATTCAGGCTTTCTTTCTCAGAAATGGGTGATATATACTCACAATTGTGAGAAATTAAGCCAGAATTGCAATTTAAACTCATATTTCAGGCTTTCTTTCTCCATAAACTCACAATTGTGAGAAATAAAGCCAGAATTGCAATATAAACTAATAATTCAGGCTTTCTTTATCAGAAATGGGTGATATATACTCACAATTGTGAGAAATTAAGCCAGAATTGCAATTTAAACTCATATTTCAGGCTTTCTTTCTCAAAAATGCATGATATATTCTCACAATTGTGAGAAATAAAGCCAGAATTGCAATATAAACTCACAATTCAGGCTTTCTTTCTCAGAAATGGGTGATATATACTCACAATTGTGAGAAATAAAGCCAGAATTGCAATATAAACTAATAATTCAGGCTTTCTTTCTCAAAAATTAATCATATAAACTTACAATTGTGAGAAATAAAGCCAGAATGGCAATATAAACTCATAATTCAGGCTTTCTTTCTCAGAAATGGGTGATATATACTCACAATTGTGAGAAATTAAGCCAGAATTGCAATTTAAACTCATATTTCAGGCTTTCTTTCTCCATAAACTCACAATTGTGAGAAATAAAGCCAGAATTGCAATATAAACTAATAATTCAGGCTTTCTTTCTCAAAAATGGATGATATATACTCACAATTGTGAGAAATAAAGCCAGAAGTGCAATAGAAACTCACAATTCAAGCTTTCTTTATCAGAAATGGGTGATATATACTCACAATTGTGAGAAATTAAGCCAGAATTGCAATATAAACTCATAATTCAGGCTTTCTTTCTCAGAAATGGATGATATAAACCCACAATTGTGAGCAATAAAGCCAGAATTGCAATTTAAACTCATATTTCAGGCTTTCTTTCTCAAAAATGAATGATATAAACATACAAATGTGAGCATTAAAGCCAGAATTTCAATATAAACTCATAATTAAGGCTTTCATTCTCAAAAATGGATGATATAAACTTACAATTGTGAGCATTAAAGCCAGAATTGCAATTTAAACTCATAATTCAGGCTTTCTTTATCAGAAATTGGTGATATATACTCACAATTGTGAGAAATGAAGCCAGAATTGCAATATGAACTCATAATTCAGGCTTTCTTTCTCAAAAATTAATGATATAAACGTACAATTGTGAGCATTAAAGCGAGAATTGCAATATAAACTCATAATTAAGGCTTTCTTTCTCAAAAATGTATGATATAAACTTAAAATTGTGAGCATTAAAGCCAGAATTCAATATTAACTCATAATTCAGGCTTTCTTTCTCAGAAATTGGTGATATATACTCACAACTGTGAGAAATAAAGCCAGAATTCTATATTAACTCATAATTCTGGCTTTCTTTCTCAAAAATGGATGATATATAGTCACAATTGTGAGAAATAAAGCCAGAATTGCAATATAAACTAATAATTCAGGCTTTCTTTCTCAGAAATGAATGATATATACTCACAATTGTCAGAAATAAAGCCAGAATTGCAATATAAACTCATAATTCAGGCTTTTTTTTCCTCAGAAATGGGTGATATATACTCACAATTGTGAGAAATTAAGCCAGAATTGCAATTTAAACTCATATTTCAGGCTTTCTTTCTCAAAAATGGATGATATAAACTTAAAGTTGTGAGCATTAAAGCCAGAATTGCAATATAAACTCATAATTCAGGCTTTCTTTCTCAAAAAAAAAATTGATGATATATACTCACATTTGTGAGAAATAAAGCCAGAATTGCAATATGAACTCATAATTCAGGCTTTCTTTCTCAGAAATGGGTGATATATACTCACAATTGTGAGAAATTAAGCCAGAATGGCAATATAAACTCATAATTCAGGCTTTCTTTCTCAGAAATGGGTGATATATACTCACAATTGTGAGAAATTAAGCCAGAATTGCAATTTAAACTCATATTTCAGGCTTTCTTTCTCCATAAACTCACAATTGTGAGAAATAAAGCCAGAATTGCAATATAAACTAATAATTCAGGCTTTCTTTATCAGAAATGGGTGATATATACTCACAATTGTGAGAAATTTAGCCAGAATTGCAATTTAAACTCATATTTCAGGCTTTCTTTCTCAAAAATGCATGATATATTCTCACAATTGTGAGAAATAAAGCCAGAATTGCAATATAAACTCACAATTCAGGCTTTCTTTCTCAGAAATGGGTGATATATACTCACAACTGTGAGAAATAAAGCCAGAATAGCAATATGAACTCATAATTCAGGCTTTCTTTCTCAGAAATGGGTGATATATACTCACAATTGTGAGAAATTAAGCCAGAATTGCAATTTAAACTCATAATTCAGGCTTTCTTTCTCAAAAAAAATTGATGATATATACTCACATTTGTGAGAAATAAAGCCAGAATTGCAATATGAACTCATAATTCAGGCTTTCTTTCTCAGAAATGGGTGATATATACTCACAATTGTGAGAAATTAAGCCAGAATGGCAATATAAACTAATAATTCAGGCTTTCTTTCTCAGAAATGGGTGATATATACTCACAATTGTGAGAAATTAAGCCAGAATTGCAATTTAAACTCATATTTCAGGCTTTCTTTCTCAAAAATGCATGATATATTCTCACAATTGTGAGAAATAAAGCCAGAATTGCAATATAAACTCACAATTCAGGCTTTCTTTCTCAGAAATGGGTGATATATACTCACAATTGTGAGAAATAAAGCCAGAATTGCAATATAAACTAATAATTCAGGCTTTCTTTCTCAAAAATTAATCATATAAACTTACAATTGTGAGAAATAAAGCCAGAATGGCAATATAAACTCATAATTCAGGCTTTCTTTCTCAGAAATGGGTGATATATACTCACAATTGTGAGAAATTAAGCCAGAATTGCAATTTAAACTCATATTTCAGGCTTTCTTTCTCCATAAACTCACAATTGTGAGAAATAAAGCCAGAATTGCAATATAAACTAATAATTCAGGCTTTCTTTCTCAAAAATGGATGATATATACTCACAATTGTGAGAAATAAAGCCAGAAGTGCAATAGAAACTCACAATTCAAGCTTTCTTTATCAGAAATGGGTGATATATACTCACAATTGTGAGAAATTAAGCCAGAATTGCAATATAAACTCATAATTCAGGCTTTCTTTCTCAGAAATGGATGATATAAACCCACAATTGTGAGCAATAAAGCCAGAATTGCAATTTAAACTCATATTTCAGGCTTTCTTTCTCAAAAATGAATGATATAAACATACAAATGTGAGCATTAAAGCCAGAATTTCAATATAAACTCATAATTAAGGCTTTCATTCTCAAAAATGGATGATATAAACTTACAATTGTGAGCATTAAAGCCAGAATTGCAATTTAAACTCATAATTCAGGCTTTCTTTCTCAAAAATGGCTGATATAAACTTAAGATTGTGAGCATTAAAGCCAGAATTGCAATATTAACTCATAATTCAGGCTTTCTTTATCAGAAATTGGTGATATATACTCACAATTGTGAGAAATGAAGCCAGAATTGCAATATGAACTCATAATTCAGGCTTTCTTTCTCAAAAATTAATGATATAAACGTACAATTGTGAGCATTAAAGCGAGAATTGCAATATAAACTCATAATTAAGGCTTTCTTTCTCAAAAATGTATGATATAAACTTAAAATTGTGAGCATTAAAGCCAGAATTCAATATTAACTCATAATTCAGGCTTTCTTTCTCAGAAATTGGTGATATATACTCACAACTGTGAGAAATAAAGCCAGAATTCTATATTAACTCATAATTCTGGCTTTCTTTCTCAAAAATGGATGATATATAGTCACAATTGTGAGAAATAAAGCCAGAATTGCAATATAAACTAATAATTCAGGCTTTCTTTCTCAGAAATGAATGATATATACTCACAATTGTCAGAAATAAAGCCAGAATTGCAATATAAACTCATAATTCAGGCTTTTTTTTCCTCAGAAATGGGTGATATATACTCACAATTGTGAGAAATTAAGCCAGAATTGCAATTTAAACTCATATTTCAGGCTTTCTTTCTCAAAAATGGATGATATAAACTTAAAGTTGTGAGCATTAAAGCCAGAATTGCAATATAAACTCATAATTCAGGCTTTCTTTCTCAAAAAAAAAATTGATGATATATACTCACATTTGTGAGAAATAAAGCCAGAATTGCAATATGAACTCATAATTCAGGCTTTCTTTCTCAGAAATGGGTGATATATACTCACAATTGTGAGAAATTAAGCCAGAATGGCAATATAAACTCATAATTCAGGCTTTCTTTCTCAGAAATGGGTGATATATACTCACAATTGTGAGAAATTAAGCCAGAATTGCAATTTAAACTCATATTTCAGGCTTTCTTTCTCCATAAACTCACAATTGTGAGAAATAAAGCCAGAATTGCAATATAAACTAATAATTCAGGCTTTCTTTATCAGAAATGGGTGATATATACTCACAATTGTGAGAAATTTAGCCAGAATTGCAATTTAAACTCATATTTCAGGCTTTCTTTCTCAAAAATGCATGATATATTCTCACAATTGTGAGAAATAAAGCCAGAATTGCAATATAAACTCACAATTCAGGCTTTCTTTCTCAGAAATGGGTGATATATACTCACAATTGTGAGAAATAAAGCCAGAATTGCAATATAAACTAATAATTCAGGCTTTCTTTCTCAAAAATTAATCATATAAACTTACAATTGTGAGAAATAAAGCCAGAATGGCAATATAAACTCATAATTCAGGCTTTCTTTCTCAGAAATGGTTGATATATACACACAATTGTGAGAAATTAAGCCAGAATTGCAATTTAAACTCATATTTCAGGCTTTCTTTCTCCATAAACTCACAATTGTGAGAAATAAAGCCAGAATTGCAATATAAACTAATAATTCAGGCTTTCTTTCTCAAAAATGGATGATATATACTCACAATTGTGAGAAATAAAGCCAGAAGTGCAATAGAAACTCACAATTCAAGCTTTCTTTATCAGAAATGGGTGATATATACTCACAATTGTGAGAAATTAAGCCAGAATTGCAATATAAACTCATAATTCAGGCTTTCTTTCTCAGAAATGGATGATATAAACCCACAATTGTGAGCAATAAAGCCAGAATTGCAATTTAAACTCATATTTCAGGCTTTCTTTCTCAAAAATGAATGATATAAACATACAAATGTGAGCATTAAAGCCAGAATTTCAATATAAACTCATAATTAAGGCTTTCTTTCTCAAAAATGGATGATATAAACTTACAATTGTGAGCATTAAAGCCAGAATTCAATATTAACTCATAATTCAGGCTTTCTTTATCAGAAATGGGTGATATATACTCACAATTGTGAGAAATTTAGCCAGAATTGCAATTTAAACTCATAATTCAGGCTTTCTTTCTCAGAAATTGGTGATATATACTCACAACTGTGAGAAATAAAGCCAGAATTCTATATTAACTCATAATTCTGGCTTTCTTTCTCAAAAATGGATGATATATAGTCACAATTGTGAGAAATAAAGCCAGAATTGCAATATAAACTAATAATTCAGGCTTTCTTTCTCAAAAATGCATGATATATTCTCACAATTGTGAGAAATAAAGCCAGAATTGCAATATAAACTCACAATTCAGGCTTTCTTTCTCAGAAATGGGTGATATATACTCACAATTGTGAGAAATAAAGCCAGAATTGCAATATAAACTAATAATTCAGGCTTTCTTTCTCAAAAATTAATCATATAAACTTACAATTGTGAGAAATAAAGCCAGAATGGCAATATAAACTCATAATTCAGGCTTTCTTTCTCAGAAATGGGTGATATATACTCACAATTGTGAGAAATTAAGCCAGAATTGCAATTTAAACTCATATTTCAGGCTTTCTTTCTCCATAAACTCACAATTGTGAGAAATAAAGCCAGAATTGCAATATAAACTAATAATTCAGGCTTTCTTTCTCAAAAATGGATGATATATACTCACAATTGTGAGAAATAAAGCCAGAAGTGCAATAGAAACTCACAATTCAAGCTTTCTTTATCAGAAATGGGTGATATATACTCACAATTGTGAGAAATTAAGCCAGAATTGCAATATAAACTCATAATTCAGGCTTTCTTTCTCAGAAATGGATGATATAAACCCACAATTGTGAGCAATAAAGCCAGAATTGCAATTTAAACTCATATTTCAGGCTTTCTTTCTCAAAAATGAATGATATAAACATACAAATGTGAGCATTAAAGCCAGAATTTCAATATAAACTCATAATTAAGGCTTTCATTCTCAAAAATGGATGATATAAACTTACAATTGTGAGCATTAAAGCCAGAATTGCAATTTAAACTCATAATTCAGGCTTTCTTTCTCAAAAATGGCTGATATAAACTTAAGATTGTGAGCATTAAAGCCAGAATTGCAATATTAACTCATAATTCAGGCTTTCTTTATCAGAAATTGGTGATATATACTCACAATTGTGAGAAATGAAGCCAGAATTGCAATATGAACTCATAATTCAGGCTTTCTTTCTCAAAAATTAATGATATAAACGTACAATTGTGAGCATTAAAGCGAGAATTGCAATATAAACTCATAATTAAGGCTTTCTTTCTCAAAAATGTATGATATAAACTTAAAATTGTGAGCATTAAAGCCAGAATTCAATATTAACTCATAATTCAGGCTTTCTTTCTCAGAAATTGGTGATATATACTCACAACTGTGAGAAATAAAGCCAGAATTCTATATTAACTCATAATTCTGGCTTTCTTTCTCAAAAATGGATGATATATAGTCACAATTGTGAGAAATAAAGCCAGAATTGCAATATAAACTAATAATTCAGGCTTTCTTTCTCAGAAATGAATGATATATACTCACAATTGTCAGAAATAAAGCCAGAATTGCAATATAAACTCATAATTCAGGCTTTTTTTTCCTCAGAAATGGGTGATATATACTCACAATTGTGAGAAATTAAGCCAGAATTGCAATTTAAACTCATATTTCAGGCTTTCTTTCTCAAAAATGGATGATATAAACTTAAAGTTGTGAGCATTAAAGCCAGAATTGCAATATAAACTCATAATTCAGGCTTTCTTTCTCAAAAAAAAAATTGATGATATATACTCACATTTGTGAGAAATAAAGCCAGAATTGCAATATGAACTCATAATTCAGGCTTTCTTTCTCAGAAATGGGTGATATATACTCACAATTGTGAGAAATTAAGCCAGAATGGCAATATAAACTCATAATTCAGGCTTTCTTTCTCAGAAATGGGTGATATATACTCACAATTGTGAGAAATTAAGCCAGAATTGCAATTTAAACTCATATTTCAGGCTTTCTTTCTCCATAAACTCACAATTGTGAGAAATAAAGCCAGAATTGCAATATAAACTAATAATTCAGGCTTTCTTTATCAGAAATGGGTGATATATACTCACAATTGTGAGAAATTTAGCCAGAATTGCAATTTAAACTCATATTTCAGGCTTTCTTTCTCAAAAATGCATGATATATTCTCACAATTGTGAGAAATAAAGCCAGAATTGCAATATAAACTCACAATTCAGGCTTTCTTTCTCAGAAATGGGTGATATATACTCACAATTGTGAGAAATAAAGCCAGAATTGCAATATAAACTAATAATTCAGGCTTTCTTTCTCAAAAATTAATCATATAAACTTACAATTGTGAGAAATAAAGCCAGAATGGCAATATAAACTCATAATTCAGGCTTTCTTTCTCAGAAATGGTTGATATATACACACAATTGTGAGAAATTAAGCCAGAATTGCAATTTAAACTCATATTTCAGGCTTTCTTTCTCCATAAACTCACAATTGTGAGAAATAAAGCCAGAATTGCAATATAAACTAATAATTCAGGCTTTCTTTCTCAAAAATGGATGATATATACTCACAATTGTGAGAAATAAAGCCAGAAGTGCAATAGAAACTCACAATTCAAGCTTTCTTTATCAGAAATGGGTGATATATACTCACAATTGTGAGAAATTAAGCCAGAATTGCAATATAAACTCATAATTCAGGCTTTCTTTCTCAGAAATGGATGATATAAACCCACAATTGTGAGCAATAAAGCCAGAATTGCAATTTAAACTCATATTTCAGGCTTTCTTTCTCAAAAATGAATGATATAAACATACAAATGTGAGCATTAAAGCCAGAATTTCAATATAAACTCATAATTAAGGCTTTCTTTCTCAAAAATGGATGATATAAACTTACAATTGTGAGCATTAAAGCCAGAATTCAATATTAACTCATAATTCAGGCTTTCTTTATCAGAAATGGGTGATATATACTCACAATTGTGAGAAATTTAGCCAGAATTGCAATTTAAACTCATAATTCAGGCTTTCTTTCTCAGAAATTGGTGATATATACTCACAACTGTGAGAAATAAAGCCAGAATTCTATATTAACTCATAATTCTGGCTTTCTTTCTCAAAAATGGATGATATATAGTCACAATTGTGAGAAATAAAGCCAGAATTGCAATATAAACTAATAATTCAGGCTTTCTTTCTCAGAAATGAATGATATATACTCACAATTGTCAGAAATAAAGCCAGAATTGCAATATAAACTCATAATTCAGGCTTTTTTTTCCTCAGAAATGGGTGATATATACTCACAATTGTGAGAAATTAAGCCAGAATTGCAATTTAAACTCATATTTCAGGCTTTCTTTCTCAAAAATGGATGATATAAACTTAAAGTTGTGAGCATTAAAGCCAGAATTGCAATATAAACTCATAATTCAGGCTTTCTTTCTCAAAAAAAAAATTGATGATATATACTCACATTTGTGAGAAATAAAGCCAGAATTGCAATATGAACTCATAATTCAGGCTTTCTTTCTCAGAAATGGGTGATATATACTCACAATTGTGAGAAATTAAGCCAGAATGGCAATATAAACTCATAATTCAGGCTTTCTTTCTCAGAAATGGGTGATATATACTCACAATTGTGAGAAATTAAGCCAGAATTGCAATTTAAACTCATATTTCAGGCTTTCTTTCTCCATAAACTCACAATTGTGAGAAATAAAGCCAGAATTGCAATATAAACTAATAATTCAGGCTTTCTTTATCAGAAATGGGTGATATATACTCACAATTGTGAGAAATTTAGCCAGAATTGCAATTTAAACTCATATTTCAGGCTTTCTTTCTCAAAAATGCATGATATATTCTCACAATTGTGAGAAATAAAGCCAGAATTGCAATATAAACTCACAATTCAGGCTTTCTTTCTCAGAAATGGGTGATATATACTCACAATTGTGAGAAATAAAGCCAGAATTGCAATATAAACTAATAATTCAGGCTTTCTTTCTCAAAAATTAATCATATAAACTTACAATTGTGAGAAATAAAGCCAGAATGGCAATATAAACTCATAATTCAGGCTTTCTTTCTCAGAAATGGTTGATATATACACACAATTGTGAGAAATTAAGCCAGAATTGCAATTTAAACTCATATTTCAGGCTTTCTTTCTCCATAAACTCACAATTGTGAGAAATAAAGCCAGAATTGCAATATAAACTAATAATTCAGGCTTTCTTTCTCAAAAATGGATGATATATACTCACAATTGTGAGAAATAAAGCCAGAAGTGCAATAGAAACTCACAATTCAAGCTTTCTTTATCAGAAATGGGTGATATATACTCACAATTGTGAGAAATTAAGCCAGAATTGCAATATAAACTCATAATTCAGGCTTTCTTTCTCAGAAATGGATGATATAAACCCACAATTGTGAGCAATAAAGCCAGAATTGCAATTTAAACTCATATTTCAGGCTTTCTTTCTCAAAAATGAATGATATAAACATACAAATGTGAGCATTAAAGCCAGAATTTCAATATAAACTCATAATTAAGGCTTTCTTTCTCAAAAATGGATGATATAAACTTACAATTGTGAGCATTAAAGCCAGAATTGCAATTTAAACTCATAATTCAGGCTTTCTTTCTCAAAAATGGCTGATATAAACTTAAGATTGTGAGCATTAAAGCCAGAATTGCAATATTAACTCATAATTCAGGCTTTCTTTATCAGAAATTGGTGATATATACTCACAATTGTGAGAAATGAAGCCAGAATTGCAATATGAACTCATAATTCAGGCTTTCTTTCTCAAAAATTAATGATATAAACGTACAATTGTGAGCATTAAAGCGAGAATTGCAATATAAACTCATAATTAAGGCTTTCTTTCTCAAAAATGTATGATATAAACTTAAAATTGTGAGCATTAAAGCCAGAATTCAATATTAACTCATAATTCAGGCTTTCTTTCTCAGAAATTGGTGATATATACTCACAACTGTGAGAAATAAAGCCAGAATTCTATATTAACTCATAATTCTGGCTTTCTTTCTCAAAAATGGATGATATATACTCACAATTGTGAGAAATAAAGCCAGAATTGCAATATAAACTCACAATTCAGGCTTTATTTCTCAGAAATTGGTGATATATACTCACAACTGTGAGAAATAAAGCCAGAATTCAATATTAACTCATAATTCAGGCTTTCTTTCTCAGAAATTGGTGATATATACTCACAACTGTGAGAAATAAAGCCAGAATTCTACATTAACTCATAATTCAGGCTTTCTTTCTCAAAAATGGATGATATATACTCACAATTGTGAGAAATAAAGCCAGAATTGCAATATAAACTCACAATTCAAGCTTTCTTTATCAGAAATGCGTGATATATACTCACAGTTGTGAGAAATTAAGCCAGAATTGCAATATAAACTCATTATTCAGGCTTTCTTTCTCAGAAATGGATGATATATACTCATAATTGTGAAAAATAAAGCCAGAATTGCAATATAAACTCATAATTCAGGCTTTCTTTCTCAGAAATGGGTGATATATACTCACAATTGTGAGAAATTAAGCCAGAATTGCAATTTAAACTCATATTTCAGGCTTTCTTTCTCAAAAATGCATGATATATTCTCACAATTGTGAGAAATAAAGCCAGAATTCAATATAAACTCATAATTCAGGCTTTCTTTCTCAGAAATGGATAACATAAACTCACAATTGTGAGAAATAAAGCCAGAATTCAATATTAACTAATAATTCAGGCTTTCTTTCTCAGAAATTGATAACATAAACTCACAATTGTGAGAAATAAAGCCAGAATTGCAATATAAACTAATAATTCAGGCTTTCTTTCTCAAAAATGAATGATATAAACTTACAATTGTGAGAAATAAAGCCAGAATTGCAATATAAACTAATAATTCAGGCTTTCTTTCTCAGAAATGAATGATATAAACTCACAATTGTGAGAAATAAAGCCAGAATTGCAATATAAACTCACAATTCAAGCTTTCTTTATCAGAAATGGGTGATATATACTCACAGTTGTGAGAAATTAAGCCAGAATTGCAATATAAACTCATTATTCAGGCTTTCTTTCTCAGAAATGGGTGATATATACTCACAATTGTGAGAAATTAAGCCAGAATTGCAATTTAAACTCATATTTCAGGCTTTCTTTCTCCATAAACTCACAATTGTGAGAAATAAAGCCAGAATTGCAATATAAACTAATAATTCAGGCTTTCTTTATCAGAAATGGGTGATATATACTCACAATTGTGAGAAATTAAGCCAGAATTGCAATTTAAACTCATATTTCAGGCTTTCTTTCTCAAAAATGCATGATATATTCTCACAATTGTGAGAAATAAAGCCAGAATTGCAATATAAACTCACAATTCAGGCTTTCTTTCTCAGAAATGGGTGATATATACTCACAATTGTGAGAAATAAAGCCAGAATTGCAATATAAACTAATAATTCAGGCTTTCTTTCTCAAAAATTAATCATATAAACTTACAATTGTGAGAAATAAAGCCAGAATGGCAATATAAACTCATAATTCAGGCTTTCTTTCTCAGAAATGGGTGATATATACTCACAATTGTGAGAAATTAAGCCAGAATTGCAATTTAAACTCATATTTCAGGCATTCTTTCTCCATAAACTCACAATTGTGAGAAATAAAGCCAGAATTGCAATATAAACTAATAATTCAGGCTTTCTTTCTCAAAAATGGATGATATATACTCACAATTGTGAGAAATAAAGCCAGAAGTGCAATAGAAACTCACAATTCAAGCTTTCTTTATCAGAAATGGGTGATATATACTCACAATTGTGAGAAATTAAGCCAGAATTGCAATATAAACTCATAATTCAGGCTTTCTTTCTCAGAAATGGATGATATAAACCCACAATTGTGAGCAATAAAGCCAGAATTGCAATTTAAACTCATATTTCAGGCTTTCTTTCTCAAAAATGAATGATATAAACATACAAATGTGAGCATTAAAGCCAGAATTTCAATATAAACTCATAATTAAGGCTTTCATTCTCAAAAATGGATGATATAAACTTACAATTGTGAGCATTAAAGCCAGAATTGCAATTTAAACTCATAATTCAGGCTTTCTTTCTCAAAAATGGCTGATATAAACTTAAGATTGTGAGCATTAAAGCCAGAATTGCAATATTAACTCATAATTCAGGCTTTCTTTATCAGAAATTGGTGATATATACTCACAATTGTGAGAAATGAAGCCAGAATTGCAATATGAACTCATAATTCAGGCTTTCTTTCTCAAAAATTAATGATATAAACGTACAATTGTGAGCATTAAAGCGAGAATTGCAATATAAACTCATAATTAAGGCTTTCTTTCTCAAAAATGTATGATATAAACTTAAAATTGTGAGCATTAAAGCCAGAATTCAATATTAACTCATAATTCAGGCTTTCTTTCTCAGAAATTGGTGATATATACTCACAACTGTGAGAAATAAAGCCAGAATTCTATATTAACTCATAATTCTGGCTTTCTTTCTCAAAAATGGATGATATATAGTCACAATTGTGAGAAATAAAGCCAGAATTGCAATATAAACTAATAATTCAGGCTTTCTTTCTCAGAAATGAATGATATATACTCACAATTGTCAGAAATAAAGCCAGAATTGCAATATAAACTCATAATTCAGGCTTTTTTTTCCTCAGAAATGGGTGATATATACTCACAATTGTGAGAAATTAAGCCAGAATTGCAATTTAAACTCATATTTCAGGCTTTCTTTCTCAAAAATGGATGATATAAACTTAAAGTTGTGAGCATTAAAGCCAGAATTGCAATATAAACTCATAATTCAGGCTTTCTTTCTCAAAAAAAAAATTGATGATATATACTCACATTTGTGAGAAATAAAGCCAGAATTGCAATATGAACTCATAATTCAGGCTTTCTTTCTCAGAAATGGGTAATATATACTCACAATTGTGAGAAATTAAGCCAGAATGGCAATATAAACTCATAATTCAGGCTTTCTTTCTCAGAAATGGGTGATATATACTCACAATTGTGAGAAATTAAGCCAGAATTGCAATTTAAACTCATATTTCAGGCTTTCTTTCTCCATAAACTCACAATTGTGAGAAATAAAGCCAGAATTGCAATATAAACTAATAATTCAGGCTTTCTTTATCAGAAATGGGTGATATATACTCACAATTGTGAGAAATTTAGCCAGAATTGCAATTTAAACTCATATTTCAGGCTTTCTTTCTCAAAAATGCATGATATATTCTCACAATTGTGAGAAATAAAGCCAGAATTGCAATATAAACTCACAATTCAGGCTTTCTTTCTCAGAAATGGGTGATATATACTCACAATTGTGAGAAATAAAGCCAGAATTGCAATATAAACTAATAATTCAGGCTTTCTTTCTCAAAAATTAATCATATAAACTTACAATTGTGAGAAATAAAGCCAGAATGGCAATATAAACTCATAATTCAGGCTTTCTTTCTCAGAAATGGTTGATATATACACACAATTGTGAGAAATTAAGCCAGAATTGCAATTTAAACTCATATTTCAGGCTTTCTTTCTCCATAAACTCACAATTGTGAGAAATAAAGCCAGAATTGCAATATAAACTAATAATTCAGGCTTTCTTTCTCAAAAATGGATGATATATACTCACAATTGTGAGAAATAAAGCCAGAAGTGCAATAGAAACTCACAATTCAAGCTTTCTTTATCAGAAATGGGTGATATATACTCACAATTGTGAGAAATTAAGCCAGAATTGCAATATAAACTCATAATTCAGGCTTTCTTTCTCAGAAATGGATGATATAAACCCACAATTGTGAGCAATAAAGCCAGAATTGCAATTTAAACTCATATTTCAGGCTTTCTTTCTCAAAAATGAATGATATAAACATACAAATGTGAGCATTAAAGCCAGAATTTCAATATAAACTCATAATTAAGGCTTTCTTTCTCAAAAATGGATGATATAAACTTACAATTGTGAGCATTAAAGCCAGAATTGCAATTTAAACTCATAATTCAGGCTTTCTTTCTCAAAAATGGCTGATATAAACTTAAGATTGTGAGCATTAAAGCCAGAATTGCAATATTAACTCATAATTCAGGCTTTCTTTATCAGAAATTGGTGATATATACTCACAATTGTGAGAAATGAAGCCAGAATTGCAATATGAACTCATAATTCAGGCTTTCTTTCTCAAAAATTAATGATATAAACGTACAATTGTGAGCATTAAAGCGAGAATTGCAATATAAACTCATAATTAAGGCTTTCTTTCTCAAAAATGTATGATATAAACTTAAAATTGTGAACATTAAAGCCAGAATTCAATATTAACTCATAATTCAGGCTTTCTTTCTCAGAAATTGGTGACATATACTCACAACTGTGAGAAATAAAGCCAGAATTCTATATTAACTCATAATTCTGGCTTTCTTTCTCAAAAATGGATGATATATACTCACAATTGTGAGAAATAAAGCCAGAATTGCAATATAAACTCACAATTCAGGCTTTATTTCTCAGAAATTGGTGATATATACTCACAACTGTGAGAAATAAAGCCAGAATTCAATATTAACTCATAATTCAGGCTTTCTTTCTCAGAAATTGGTGATATATACTCACAACTGTGAGAAATAAAGCCAGAATTCTACATTAACTCATAATTCAGGCTTTCTTTCTCAAAAATGGATGATATATACTCACAATTGTGAGAAATAAAGCCAGAATTGCAATATAAACTCACAATTCAAGCTTTCTTTATCAGAAATGGGTGATATATACTCACAGTTGTGAGAAATTAAGCCAGAATTGCAATATAAACTCATTATTCAGGCTTTCTTTCTCAGAAATGGATGATATATACTCACAATTGTGAAAAATAAAGCCAGAATTGCAATATAAACTCATAATTCAGGCTTTCTTTCTCAGAAATGGGTGATATATACTCACAATTGTGAGAAATTAAGCCAGAATTGCAATTTAAACTCATATTTCAGGCTTTCTTTCTCAAAAATGCATGATATATTCTCACAATTGTGAGAAATAAAGCCAGAATTCAATATAAACTCATAATTCAGGCTTTCTTTCTCAGAAATGGATAACATAAACTCACAATTGTGAGAAATAAAGCCAGAATTCAATATTAACTAATAATTCAGGCTTTCTTTCTCAGAAATTGATAACATAAACTCACAATTGTGAGAAATAAAGCCAGAATTGCAATATAAACTAATAATTCAGGCTTTCTTTCTCAAAAATGAATGATATAAACTTACAATTGTGAGAAATAAAGCCAGAATTGCAATATAAACTAATAATTCAGGCTTTCTTTCTCAGAAATGAATGATATAAACTCACAATTGTGAGAAATAAAGCCAGAATTGCAATATAAACTCACAATTCAAGCTTTCTTTATCAGAAATGGGTGATATATACTCACAGTTGTGAGAAATTAAGCCAGAATTGCAATATAAACTCATTATTCAGGCTTTCTTTCTCAGAAATGGATGATATATACTCACAATTGTGAAAAATAAAGCCAGAATTGCAATATAAACTCATAATTCAGGCTTTCTTTCTCAGAAATGGGTGATATATACTCACAATTGTGAGAAATTAAGCCAGAATTGCAATTTAAACTCATATTTCAGGCTTTCTTTCTCAAAAATGCATGATATATTCTCACAATTGTGAGAAATAAAGCCAGAATTCAATATAAACTCATAATTCAGGCTTTCTTTCTCAGAAATGGATAACATAAACTCACAATTGTGAGAAATAAAGCCAGAATTCAATATTAACTAATAATTCAGGCTTTCTTTCTCAGAAATTGATAACATAAACTCACAATTGTGAGAAATAAAGCCAGAATTGCAATATAAACTCATAATTAAGGCTTTCTTTCTCAAAAATGGATAACATAAACTCACAATTGTGAGAAATAAAGCCAGAATTGCAATATAAACTAATAATTCAGGCTTTCTTTCTCAGAAATGAATGATATATACTCACAATTGTCAGAAATAAAGCCAGAATTGCAATATAAACTCATAATTCAGGCTTTTTTTTCTCAGAAATGGGTGATATATACTCACAATTGTGAGAAATTAAGCCAGAATTGCAATTTAAACTCATATTTCAGGCTTTCTTTCTCAAAAATGGATGATATAAACTTAAAATTGTGAGCATTAAAGCCAGAATTGCAATATAAACTCATAATTCAGGCTTTAATTCTCAAAAAAAAAATTGATGATATATACTCACATTTGTGAGAAATAAAGCCAGAATTGCAATATGAACTCATAATTCTGGCTTTCTTTCTCAAAAATGGATGATATATACTCACAATTGTGAGAAATAAAGCCAGAATTGCAATATAAACTCACAATTCAGGCTTTATTTCTCAGAAATTGGTGATATATACTCACAACTGTGAGAAATAAAGCCAGAATTCAATATTAACTCATAATTCAGGCTTTCTTTCTCAGAAATTGGTGATATATACTCACAACTGTGAGAAATAAAGCCAGAATTCTACATTAACTCATAATTCAGGCTTTCTTTCTCAAAAATGGATGATATATACTCACAATTGTGAGAAATAAAGCCAGAATTGCAATATAAACTCACAATTCAAGCTTTCTTTATCAGAAATGTGTGATATATACTCACAGTTGTGAGAAATTAAGCCAGAATTGCAATATAAACTCACAATTCAGGCTTTCTTTCTCAGAAATGGATGATATATACTCACAATTGTGAAAAATAAAGCCAGAATTGCAATATAAACTCATAATTCAGGCTTTCTTTCTCAGAAATGGGTGATATATACTCACAATTGTGAGAAATTAAGCCAGAATTGCAATTTAAACTCATATTTCAGGCTTTCTTTCTCAAAAATGCATGATATATTCTCACAATTGTGAGAAATAAAGCCAGAATTCAATATAAACTCATAATTCAGGCTTTCTTTCTCAGAAATGGATAACATAAACTCACAATTGTGAGAAATAAAGCCAGAATTCAATATTAACTAATAATTCAGGCTTTCTTTCTCAGAAATTGATAACATAAACTCACAATTGTGAGAAATAAAGCCAGAATTGCAATATAAACTAATAATTCAGGCTTTCTTTCTCAAAAATGAATGATATAAACTTACAATTGTGAGAAATAAAGCCAGAATTGCAATATAAACTAATAATTCAGGCTTTCTTTCTCAGAAATGAATGATATAAACTCACAATTGTGAGAAATAAAGCCAGAATTGCAATATAAACTCACAATTCAAGCTTTCTTTATCAGAAATGGGTGATATATACTCACAGTTGTGAGAAATTAAGCCAGAATTGCAATATAAACTCATTATTCAGGCTTTCTTTCTCAGAAATGGATGATATATACTCACAATTGTGAAAAATAAAGCCAGAATTGCAATATAAACTCATAATTCAGGCTTTCTTTCTCAGAAATGGGTGATATATACTCACAATTGTGAGAAATTAAGCCAGAATTGCAATTTAAACTCATATTTCAGGCTTTCTTTCTCAAAAATGCATGATATATTCTCACAATTGTGAGAAATTAAGCCAGAATGGCAATATAAACTAATAATTCAGGCTTTCTTTCTCAGAAATGGGTGATATATACTCACAATTGTGAGAAATTAAGCCAGAATTGCAATTTAAACTCATATTTCAGGCTTTCTTTCTCCATAAACTCACAATTGTGAGAAATAAAGCCAGAATTGCAATATAAACTAATAATTCAGGCTTTCTTTATCAGAAATGGGTGATATATACTCACAATTGTGAGAAATTAAGCCAGAATTGCAATTTAAACTCATATTTCAGGCTTTCTTTCTCAAAAATGCATGATATATTCTCACAATTGTGAGAAATAAAGCCAGAATTGCAATATAAACTCACAATTCAGGCTTTCTTTCTCAGAAATGGGTGATATATACTCACAATTGTGAGAAATAAAGCCAGAATTGCAATATAAACTAATAATTCAGGCTTTCTTTCTCAAAAATTAATCATATAAACTTACAATTGTGAGAAATAAAGCCAGAATGGCAATATAAACTCATAATTCAGGCTTTCTTTCTCAGAAATGGGTGATATATACTCACAATTGTGAGAAATTAAGCCAGAATTGCAATTTAAACTCATATTTCAGGCTTTCTTTCTCCATAAACTCACAATTGTGAGAAATAAAGCCAGAATTGCAATATAAACTAATAATTCAGGCTTTCTTTCTCAAAAATGGATGATATATACTCACAATTGTGAGAAATAAAGCCAGAAGTGCAATAGAAACTCACAATTCAAGCTTTCTTTATCAGAAATGGGTGATATATACTCACAATTGTGAGAAATTAAGCCAGAATTGCAATATAAACTCATAATTCAGGCTTTCTTTCTCAGAAATGGATGATATAAACCCACAATTGTGAGCAATAAAGCCAGAATTGCAATTTAAACTCATATTTCAGGCTTTCTTTCTCAAAAATGAATGATATAAACATACAAATGTGAGCATTAAAGCCAGAATTTCAATATAAACTCATAATTAAGGCTTTCATTCTCAAAAATGGATGATATAAACTTACAATTGTGAGCATTAAAGCCAGAATTGCAATTTAAACTCATAATTCAGGCTTTCTTTCTCAAAAATGGCTGATATAAACTTAAGATTGTGAGCATTAAAGCCAGAATTGCAATATTAACTCATAATTCAGGCTTTCTTTATCAGAAATTGGTGATATATACTCACAATTGTGAGAAATGAAGCCAGAATTGCAATATGAACTCATAATTCAGGCTTTCTTTCTCAAAAATTAATGATATAAACGTACAATTGTGAGCATTAAAGCGAGAATTGCAATATAAACTCATAATTAAGGCTTTCTTTCTCAAAAATGTATGATATAAACTTAAAATTGTGAGCATTAAAGCCAGAATTCAATATTAACTCATAATTCAGGCTTTCTTTCTCAGAAATTGGTGATATATACTCACAACTGTGAGAAATAAAGCCAGAATTCTATATTAACTCATAATTCTGGCTTTCTTTCTCAAAAATGGATGATATATAGTCACAATTGTGAGAAATAAAGCCAGAATTGCAATATAAACTAATAATTCAGGCTTTCTTTCTCAGAAATGAATGATATATACTCACAATTGTCAGAAATAAAGCCAGAATTGCAATATAAACTCATAATTCAGGCTTTTTTTTCCTCAGAAATGGGTGATATATACTCACAATTGTGAGAAATTAAGCCAGAATTGCAATTTAAACTCATATTTCAGGCTTTCTTTCTCAAAAATGGATGATATAAACTTAAAGTTGTGAGCATTAAAGCCAGAATTGCAATATAAACTCATAATTCAGGCTTTCTTTCTCAAAAAAAAAATTGATGATATATACTCACATTTGTGAGAAATAAAGCCAGAATTGCAATATGAACTCATAATTCAGGCTTTCTTTCTCAGAAATGGGTAATATATACTCACAATTGTGAGAAATTAAGCCAGAATGGCAATATAAACTCATAATTCAGGCTTTCTTTCTCAGAAATGGGTGATATATACTCACAATTGTGAGAAATTAAGCCAGAATTGCAATTTAAACTCATATTTCAGGCTTTCTTTCTCCATAAACTCACAATTGTGAGAAATAAAGCCAGAATTGCAATATAAACTAATAATTCAGGCTTTCTTTATCAGAAATGGGTGATATATACTCACAATTGTGAGAAATTTAGCCAGAATTGCAATTTAAACTCATATTTCAGGCTTTCTTTCTCAAAAATGCATGATATATTCTCACAATTGTGAGAAATAAAGCCAGAATTGCAATATAAACTCACAATTCAGGCTTTCTTTCTCAGAAATGGGTGATATATACTCACAATTGTGAGAAATAAAGCCAGAATTGCAATATAAACTCACAATTCAGGCTTTATTTCTCAGAAATTGGTGATATATACTCACAACTGTGAGAAATAAAGCCAGAATTCAATATTAACTCATAATTCAGGCTTTCTTTCTCAGAAATTGGTGATATATACTCACAACTGTGAGAAATAAAGCCAGAATTCTACATTAACTCATAATTCAGGCTTTCTTTCTCAAAAATGGATGATATATACTCACAATTGTGAGAAATAAAGCCAGAATTGCAATATAAACTCACAATTCAAGCTTTCTTTATCAGAAATGTGTGATATATACTCACAGTTGTGAGAAATTAAGCCAGAATTGCAATATAAACTCACAATTCAGGCTTTCTTTCTCAGAAATGGATGATATATACTCACAATTGTGAAAAATAAAGCCAGAATTGCAATATAAACTCATAATTCAGGCTTTCTTTCTCAGAAATGGGTGATATATACTCACAATTGTGAGAAATTAAGCCAGAATTGCAATTTAAACTCATATTTCAGGCTTTCTTTCTCAAAAATGCATGATATATTCTCACAATTGTGAGAAATAAAGCCAGAATTCAATATAAACTCATAATTCAGGCTTTCTTTCTCAGAAATGGATAACATAAACTCACAATTGTGAGAAATAAAGCCAGAATTCAATATTAACTAATAATTCAGGCTTTCTTTCTCAGAAATTGATAACATAAACTCACAATTGTGAGAAATAAAGCCAGAATTGCAATATAAACTAATAATTCAGGCTTTCTTTCTCAAAAATGAATGATATAAACTTACAATTGTGAGAAATAAAGCCAGAATTGCAATATAAACTAATAATTCAGGCTTTCTTTCTCAGAAATGAATGATATAAACTCACAATTGTGAGAAATAAAGCCAGAATTGCAATATAAACTCACAATTCAAGCTTTCTTTATCAGAAATGGGTGATATATACTCACAGTTGTGAGAAATTAAGCCAGAATTGCAATATAAACTCATTATTCAGGCTTTCTTTCTCAGAAATGGATGATATATACTCACAATTGTGAAAAATAAAGCCAGAATTGCAATATAAACTCATAATTCAGGCTTTCTTTCTCAGAAATGGGTGATATATACTCACAATTGTGAGAAATTAAGCCAGAATTGCAATTTAAACTCATATTTCAGGCTTTCTTTCTCAAAAATGCATGATATATTCTCACAATTGTGAGAAATTAAGCCAGAATGGCAATATAAACTAATAATTCAGGCTTTCTTTCTCAGAAATGGGTGATATATACTCACAATTGTGAGAAATTAAGCCAGAATTGCAATTTAAACTCATATTTCAGGCTTTCTTTCTCCATAAACTCACAATTGTGAGAAATAAAGCCAGAATTGCAATATAAACTAATAATTCAGGCTTTCTTTATCAGAAATGGGTGATATATACTCACAATTGTGAGAAATTAAGCCAGAATTGCAATTTAAACTCATATTTCAGGCTTTCTTTCTCAAAAATGCATGATATATTCTCACAATTGTGAGAAATAAAGCCAGAATTGCAATATAAACTCACAATTCAGGCTTTCTTTCTCAGAAATGGGTGATATATACTCACAATTGTGAGAAATAAAGCCAGAATTGCAATATAAACTAATAATTCAGGCTTTCTTTCTCAAAAATTAATCATATAAACTTACAATTGTGAGAAATAAAGCCAGAATGGCAATATAAACTCATAATTCAGGCTTTCTTTCTCAGAAATGGGTGATATATACTCACAATTGTGAGAAATTAAGCCAGAATTGCAATTTAAACTCATATTTCAGGCTTTCTTTCTCCATAAACTCACAATTGTGAGAAATAAAGCCAGAATTGCAATATAAACTAATAATTCAGGCTTTCTTTCTCAAAAATGGATGATATATACTCACAATTGTGAGAAATAAAGCCAGAAGTGCAATAGAAACTCACAATTCAAGCTTTCTTTATCAGAAATGGGTGATATATACTCACAATTGTGAGAAATTAAGCCAGAATTGCAATATAAACTCATAATTCAGGCTTTCTTTCTCAGAAATGGATGATATAAACCCACAATTGTGAGCAATAAAGCCAGAATTGCAATTTAAACTCATATTTCAGGCTTTCTTTCTCAAAAATGAATGATATAAACATACAAATGTGAGCATTAAAGCCAGAATTTCAATATAAACTCATAATTAAGGCTTTCATTCTCAAAAATGGATGATATAAACTTACAATTGTGAGCATTAAAGCCAGAATTGCAATTTAAACTCATAATTCAGGCTTTCTTTCTCAAAAATGGCTGATATAAACTTAAGATTGTGAGCATTAAAGCCAGAATTGCAATATTAACTCATAATTCAGGCTTTCTTTATCAGAAATTGGTGATATATACTCACAATTGTGAGAAATGAAGCCAGAATTGCAATATGAACTCATAATTCAGGCTTTCTTTCTCAAAAATTAATGATATAAACGTACAATTGTGAGCATTAAAGCGAGAATTGCAATATAAACTCATAATTAAGGCTTTCTTTCTCAAAAATGTATGATATAAACTTAAAATTGTGAGCATTAAAGCCAGAATTCAATATTAACTCATAATTCAGGCTTTCTTTCTCAGAAATTGGTGATATATACTCACAACTGTGAGAAATAAAGCCAGAATTCTATATTAACTCATAATTCTGGCTTTCTTTCTCAAAAATGGATGATATATAGTCACAATTGTGAGAAATAAAGCCAGAATTGCAATATAAACTAATAATTCAGGCTTTCTTTCTCAGAAATGAATGATATATACTCACAATTGTCAGAAATAAAGCCAGAATTGCAATATAAACTCATAATTCAGGCTTTTTTTTCCTCAGAAATGGGTGATATATACTCACAATTGTGAGAAATTAAGCCAGAATTGCAATTTAAACTCATATTTCAGGCTTTCTTTCTCAAAAATGGATGATATAAACTTAAAGTTGTGAGCATTAAAGCCAGAATTGCAATATAAACTCATAATTCAGGCTTTCTTTCTCAAAAAAAAAATTGATGATATATACTCACATTTGTGAGAAATAAAGCCAGAATTGCAATATGAACTCATAATTCAGGCTTTCTTTCTCAGAAATGGGTAATATATACTCACAATTGTGAGAAATTAAGCCAGAATGGCAATATAAACTCATAATTCAGGCTTTCTTTCTCAGAAATGGGTGATATATACTCACAATTGTGAGAAATTAAGCCAGAATTGCAATTTAAACTCATATTTCAGGCTTTCTTTCTCCATAAACTCACAATTGTGAGAAATAAAGCCAGAATTGCAATATAAACTAATAATTCAGGCTTTCTTTATCAGAAATGGGTGATATATACTCACAATTGTGAGAAATTTAGCCAGAATTGCAATTTAAACTCATATTTCAGGCTTTCTTTCTCAAAAATGCATGATATATTCTCACAATTGTGAGAAATAAAGCCAGAATTGCAATATAAACTCACAATTCAGGCTTTCTTTCTCAGAAATGGGTGATATATACTCACAATTGTGAGAAATAAAGCCAGAATTGCAATATAAACTAATAATTCAGGCTTTCTTTCTCAAAAATTAATCATATAAACTTACAATTGTGAGAAATAAAGCCAGAATGGCAATATAAACTCATAATTCAGGCTTTCTTTCTCAGAAATGGTTGATATATACACACAATTGTGAGAAATTAAGCCAGAATTGCAATTTAAACTCATATTTCAGGCTTTCTTTCTCCATAAACTCACAATTGTGAGAAATAAAGCCAGAATTGCAATATAAACTAATAATTCAGGCTTTCTTTCTCAAAAATGGATGATATATACTCACAATTGTGAGAAATAAAGCCAGAAGTGCAATAGAAACTCACAATTCAAGCTTTCTTTATCAGAAATGGGTGATATATACTCACAATTGTGAGAAATTAAGCCAGAATTGCAATATAAACTCATAATTCAGGCTTTCTTTCTCAGAAATGGATGATATAAACCCACAATTGTGAGCAATAAAGCCAGAATTGCAATTTAAACTCATATTTCAGGCTTTCTTTCTCAAAAATGAATGATATAAACATACAAATGTGAGCATTAAAGCCAGAATTTCAATATAAACTCATAATTAAGGCTTTCTTTCTCAAAAATGGATGATATAAACTTACAATTGTGAGCATTAAAGCCAGAATTCAATATTAACTCATAATTCAGGCTTTCTTTATCAGAAATGGGTGATATATACTCACAATTGTGAGAAATTTAGCCAGAATTGCAATTTAAACTCATAATTCAGGCTTTCTTTCTCAGAAATTGGTGATATATACTCACAACTGTGAGAAATAAAGCCAGAATTCTATATTAACTCATAATTCTGGCTTTCTTTCTCAAAAATGGATGATATATAGTCACAATTGTGAGAAATAAAGCCAGAATTGCAATATAAACTAATAATTCAGGCTTTCTTTCTCAAAAATGCATGATATATTCTCACAATTGTGAGAAATAAAGCCAGAATTGCAATATAAACTCACAATTCAGGCTTTCTTTCTCAGAAATGGGTGATATATACTCACAATTGTGAGAAATAAAGCCAGAATTGCAATATAAACTAATAATTCAGGCTTTCTTTCTCAAAAATTAATCATATAAACTTACAATTGTGAGAAATAAAGCCAGAATGGCAATATAAACTCATAATTCAGGCTTTCTTTCTCAGAAATGGGTGATATATACTCACAATTGTGAGAAATTAAGCCAGAATTGCAATTTAAACTCATATTTCAGGCTTTCTTTCTCCATAAACTCACAATTGTGAGAAATAAAGCCAGAATTGCAATATAAACTAATAATTCAGGCTTTCTTTCTCAAAAATGGATGATATATACTCACAATTGTGAGAAATAAAGCCAGAAGTGCAATA